>NW_003546822.1:45729-56959 GCF_000090795.2 Amphimedon queenslandica
ATTGAGTTGTTCTAAATAGTTAATTACGGATCTTTGGAGGTCACAATTATCTTTAAATATATCAGTCAATAACACTGAACTAGCAACATTTCTTCTCTTTCTTAGTGACCCTCCTATCACGTTATCAATGATGTCATCATATATATTATCGTAAATTGTTTTTTTAACGAGATCATCTGTAGCTGATATATCAACTACTATTCTTACTTCATGAGTTGCCCTACGACTTGTTATTTCATAAATCACATTAAGAGGAACAATTACTGGGGTCTGTGTTTCTAACGTAACATCAAATGATACATCAGTTATTCTTATTATAGAGTTGAAATTATTTTGCAATGCATCACGGAATGATATGATTCTATCATGGCTTGCCTTGATAGAAAGATAGCTTCTATTGGCGACTTTTTCACTTTCCTGTGCAATTTGAATTCTGAGGTCAGTAGCTTCAATTTCTTCGCTTTTAGAGCTATTTTGTAATGTCAATACCGCAAATTCAGAACTGAGCTTAATCAATTGATTGAGAGCCTGCTTGTAGTGAAAATGTCTCATTTTAATGTTTGCAATTAGCTCTTCATCTTCCATGCTAAAATTTTCAATAATTTTTGTACGATTGCCATAGCATTCTTCATTCTTTGCATCACACACAGGATCAACTTCATACACTGCACAGGGTGAAGTGTAATTACAATTTATATTTTTATGTTCTTTAACAGATAATACATCACATTTTCTGTACCTTACAACTGCACTGAAATGAGTCTTAGGTGACCATGTATAATCAATAACTTCTATAGGCATACAAGGCATTTTTCTCTTTGAAAAAATTGAGCCAACTATGCCAACTACAGCAAAAATGGGTGATGTTGTCACTAATGACAAAATTCCTCCTACAATTGCCCCTGTTAGGTCTTTCTTAGGCCTACCATAACTGCATATTTTTGTCTTTGTCCCAATCTCTTCATGAATGGTAGCCTTTTCACGTGCATAATAACCGCAAGACTTTTCCACAACGACAGTAACAGGAACAAAACATGTCGTAAAGACTATTCCGCTTTTACATGTTCTTTTGCATTCTTGAATACGGCAGGCACTTTCTATTGATTCTGACAACTCTTCTGTTGCATTCCAATAAGCTTCTATTTCATGATAAAGTAAAGCTTCGTGATCATCACGATCTTTCTCAGCTCGACGTAGTTCTTTCTCTATTGAATCAAGATTCGTCTGTATTTCTGTCCATTCTTTTTCTAACGTGTTGCGATGCTTTGTCAAGTCAGCAACTTTATGACTTGATGATTTAAATGCATTGTAAGCAGATTCAATATGCTGTACAGCATTCTCAATTTCCCCTCTCAACTCAGTATTAATATAGTTCGACAAATCACTACTAGAATCAGCAGTGAAAATAACCTTAAGGTGCAATTGTAATGATCCCCATGGTCTATCAGCACTACCTCTTCCCAATACATTAGTCTCACCAATGTAAAATAAATTAAGAGGTGATCTAAATTGAACTCCGTCTTCATTTATCTGCACAGGTGTCGTTATTTGAGTATCAAAAAGAGAAATATTAACAGATGGTAGCATGCAAAAGACATCATTGTCATCAGAAAATAATATTGCCTGAAGATCAGGATATTTTGAATCAGAATTGGGCAGCATTGTAATAAAGTTTCCAATCGTAACTTCACTTTCTATTCTTGATTGTATTGTTACTGTGCTTACCCTGTTTGGAATAATTCCTATATTTTGTGGAGATAACGTGAGTTTAAGTGGAAGGTTACTGAATTCAAGCTCGTCAATACGAAACACTAAGCAGCTGCTAAGTATTGATACACTGTTGATATGATCAAAGTTATTGAACTGAAAATGTGACTTGACAAGACATGGCTCTGTTGATTTTATTTGAATGTATTTACTGTAAGTACCATTAGTTAGCAATGGTGATAAATAAAGATCAATTTCAAGCCCAGGCATTATTGGATCATCACTGCAGCTTTTACCTAAAGTAAAAATTAAAAATTAAATGCACAAAAAGAGCATAATAACATTTGATGATTTTTAATAATGTATAAGCACAAATATTCTAAAATGAAAAAATATTATTTACCTTTTGTTACATACAATCCTTGTCCATTGCCTGCAGTCAAATGCAATACAGAATGCTCATGACTTGCAATTAAACCAGATCGTATTTCTACATCCATTTCACCTTTTACAGTTTGTACCTATAAAAATTTAAAAATTAAGTTAATAGATATTGCTAATGTGCTCACAACTTGACAAGAATTTTCAGTGTCAGTAGCTTCAGTAACTGATCCATGAAAAATAGATCGAACCTCTAGATATTGCTCCTGAAAACGTCCAGTAATACTCATTTCAGCTTTTAACTTGTAATTTGGTTGTGTTGTAGAAGTAAAGATATTTCCATCCCAGTAGGTAACAGGTTGATCTGTTGATAATCCATAACGTGATGTCTCGATTGATTTTATATTGAATTCCCAATTATTTTGTCTTAATCTATTAAAAACTGCAAGATTCTGAATTTGTTCATCTAATTGAGGAGGAATAGGTACATAAAGAGTTCTATCACCACTGCAGAGTGGATACGCAAAACAAACTGTTTCAGAAGATGAAGCATACAATTGCTTATCGTTATTGTAGGCAAATTGAAGGCCAGAGCTAGTAGTAATAACATAGTAGAGATCAGTGTTTGTTGTATCAATAGGTATATTAGGACACTCCAATAAACTAGAAAGCTGATACTCTGGTACTATTTTTGCCAAGTAGTCACCAGTAGAGTAATAGTTTTTGTTGAATTCACCATCAGCTTCAATAGTAAGGTGTTGTGGCAGTATGGGTCCCACTGCTGATAGAAAAGTGTTTATCATTGATAAACGTTTAACCATGTCACGTACATCTTCCATTCTTTGAGGAGAAACTGAAGTAGATCTACAATCAGCACAAGGTGAACATGACAGACCAGGGCGAGTAAAATCTGTAGTAAGTCCTTCATCTGATAGCTGCATATTTATTCCAATTATAGAAACAGGTAGAGACTGTCGACCAACAGAAACAAATATGATACCATTTGATGTATATTCATTGTTTTGGCCAGTCCATGCACATGTTGACGTAAACGATATTAATTGCTTAGACCTTCCAGTACAATATCTTGAGATCAGGTCAGTATGAGGCCTACAGCAACCCTCAGTGAGTATATTGTTTACATCTTCTCCTTTGAAATACTTACCAGTTGCCTTTTCATCTGAAGCAACTGTTACTCTATCATCAATGGTAGTGGCTTCTTCTTCACCTTCATCACTCACTCTTAGTTTAAGTCGAATAAAACTACTTTGAGATGATTCAAGATAGAAACTAGAGACATTGTCAGGATGATAAATTGTGATTTGATCACTTGGAATAATAGCCACAGGAGGTTCAGTAGTAATGCTGACAGTAACTGAAGACTGAGGAGAGGCATAAATAGAAATGGGAGGTGAACGCTCATTATTATTTAATAATGGTAAATCTGATATGGTGACACTGAGTGTACCACAATACTTCCCTACATATTCATCAGGGCACACACAGTATGGTTCATTACTATCTGATACATAACAAGTACCAGTTAGACAAGGGCTAGGATTACAGGCAGTTGTTTCTAAAAATTAAAGCCAAAAATAAAACCAACATTAATTAATTCTTTATACTAACCTTTACATATTTCTGGTGGTGTCCAAAGAGCTACTCCCTCAGTAACAATACATTCTTGATTGTAAGTAGCATCAGTAGCAGAATCAATGAAATATCCAGGAACACAACTAAAGAAGCAGGTTGAATTAACACTAGTCTGACAGGACTGAAGTTGGACACTGTTCGGTAGTGTTTGTATCTCAGAACATTGTTTTATTTGACAATCAGTGTTAGTTCCATTCCAAGTGGTATCAGTGCCACACAATCTAACAGATGAACCGAACAAATCATATTCATCTTTACATGTAAATGAGCAAGTACTATTAACAACCACTGGATAATCTGAACACTGCATGTATCCATTGACAGGAGCAATGAGAGTAGGACAAGGTAATGCTACAAATGTACGAGTAAAATAAATCAAATGTCAAGAAACCTAACCTTCACAACTGTGGCCATCACTTGATAATTCGTAACCAGCCTCTCTGTCACAGGAACAATAATAGCTCCCAATCATGTTATTACATGTTTGTTCACAGCCTCCATTATTAGTCAAGCATTCATTGACATCTAAAATAAAATAGATCAAACATAATGTACATTAATGATACTACATTACCTTCACAAGTGTGATTGTTGTCATGAAGGGAGTATCCAGAACGACAAGAACATGAATATTTTCCATTTTCACAATGTAAGTTTGTACATTCATGATCACAATCATTCAAAAGTGTGTCGTTACATTCATCAACATCTACATGTACATAATCAAATCTTACAACTTAAAGTATAACTCAACCATACCTTCACAAGACACTCCATCACTTGCTAGTTCACATCCTAAATTACAACCACACTTATAAGAGCCTATGGAATTTTCACATTTATGAGTACAATTATCAGTTCCTTCTTTGCATTCATCAATATCTATATTCAGACCATATTTGCACATAATTATTACAGTTGTACAAACCATCACACTTCCTGAGGTTTCTTATATTTTTAGTGAATCCATCTCTACATGAGCAAACATAAAATCCTGGGAAATTTGTGCAGATTTGCTGACATCCATCAATGTTCCTTGCACATTCATTAATATCTAAATAAAAATGCATTACAATGATGATGAAGATGTTAACTTAAAATTAATGAACTACGTAAAGTTGAGGTAAACTGTGGCAGATCTGAGGCACGTGTGTACAAGCTATAACAAACACATCCAGTGAATTTGTCCTCTTACTGGCTTGCATGAGGCAAATTTAACAACTATTATCATTTAATGCAATGCTTGATGTAGCATCCCATCAAGTGATTCATATTCATCAACACTCTCCCTTATAGACTTATGTGGGATTTACCAAAGCCAAACTTCACAATCTGCACAAGCATAGCTAATGAGAAAGCAAAGGAACCCATATGTCTATGGGAATTTTACTTTTGGGTACATGTCTTGTTGAAAGGAACTGAAAGTTTTCATTCAAGGCATGCAGTGTGCTTGACCACGCAATTAGAGCACGATCAAAGGCTATGGACAAATGTTGAAAGCGCTATGCACCATCATGTAGTGTATGTTGGGAATATAGTAACAGGTGGCAACCACATAAGATTCAAATTAAATACTTGTGGGCATGCAGTTTAGAGAGCTAGCCTGATTGCCTGCATTGTAGTTCATTATTTCTTTAACACACTCTTTATTTGAATATAAGTACAATTTAACATTGTTTCGTAAAACTGTCTGTTTATGATAACGTCATGTGCTGTAAGTGCATTTCAGAGGTTATTAGTAACAGTGATCATGAAGTATGGCATTACAATAGGGAGAGCAACATAGAGCAAGTTCAGACCTAGTGACCTCTATTGGGATTGCCCATGTATAAATGATCTATAAGAGCATGTAACACATTAATCATTGATCATCATGGAAAAGGTGATGCAGAGTGGTCAGCAAAGACCTAAAATCTAAGCTTAATTTTTAGACAAAACTATACATCCCCGAACAACATGATTGTCTACCACATGGCAGACTCACTGGCTGCTTCATCTCCCACATGATTAACTTTCAACATCCAGTTAGCATGTGTGAACTAATAGCCAGAAGGAGGGTCCTGGAGGGATTGTGTACACATCAAAGTTAAAGGGACTTATCAAGGGCTTCCCTATAGCTCCCACTGCTGCCTACTTAAGTAATGATCTACCGCTTTGCATATAGTTTTTGAAGTTTGGGTTAATGGTAGGATGACAAATAAAGTGAAACAGTACATGCAGCATGCATATTAAAGTTTATATGCTACATAGCACAATATTTTGGGGAGAATTCATGTATGGGGATTAATGGCTTAAAAGATTGTCCATATAAATTAGGTATAAAATATATTATCTTATATCCATACCTACGCATCTTTTAGGATCCCATGCTGGTGTTTCATATCCTTGTCCACAGTGACATATGAAAGATCCTTTTACATTCTCACAGTTCCCATTTGATCCACACGTGTGACTACCATCAGAACATTCATCCTTATCTATTTATTAATAAATATTACAAGAAACTGTTATAGGCTATAGTACCAATGCAGCTCCTTCCATCATATGCTAGTGTGTATCCAACAGGACAAGCACATCTGTATGATCCTAGTGTATTCTGACACACTGATGGAGACTGGCAGGCATAAGAGTTTTCAACACATTCATTGATATCTATACAATGTTAATCAAAATGATAACGATCATTAAAGAACATAGTCTCTACCTTGTTCGCAGCCCTTTCCCCTGAAACCAGATGGACATACACAATAATTTACATTCGTTGCGCTATTGTGATAGCACTGTCCACCATTACTGCATCCAGGATTGCATTGAGCTGTTAATGCACAGGATATGATGCACAAAACTATGAGAACTTACGTCTGCAATTAGGATAAACACCGACATGTGTAGCAGGGCAGCAAACTGCTCTTGAATAAGACACACTGATGTACACGTAATATCTGCGAGTATCATATATAATCCTGTTAAAAATAATTTAATTATTACTACTATTATAATTGAAATTCTATACCTAGTGCATCTGCTCCAACCAAACCAGCCACAGCGATAGCCATGTTCCCTTTGAGTTCTAGTCGATTGAGACTTGAGGACGGAGCTGTAGCCTGTGTCGTAGCATCTTTAGAATGAAGAAGTGTTGATAGAATTACTTTGTTAGGCATACACTGTACTTACACTGATTGCAGAGACACCAGTGGAATAACGTGAGCAAGAAGGAATAAAACAGCAACACATTTCAAGCTCATTTTTTCTCTCAAACCTATGAGCTTAAAAAAGAGCTCTTGCACCAACCATAAATGGTAGTATATGATAAGTAATTAAAAATAAGCCTGATTAAATATAAGGTCAACTGTAAGGTGGAGCTAGCATAGTAATTAGATTTAGAATAAAAATTTAATAATAGACAATGACAATAATAAATTAATTATTACATATTATTTGTAATTATTATAATTATGAAGCATGCAGATTAGCTAGTCTTGCTTCAAGATCGTCAGTACTAGTTAATTCTTTATCTTCCTGTCCTAACTTACCACCTGCAACCTTAGCACCAGCCAACTAATGGAGAGAAGAGAGAGAGGACCAGAGAGATGGGAAGGAATGAGAGAAGAGAGAGGAATGGGTAAAAGGAAAGTGTATATTGTTTATACTTTGCTGGTGTACTCTAGTCCAATCTCATCCAGTACTTGTCCAATTACTTCATCTTCTTCATCTTCATCTCCTGACAGTATTGCATCCATCGTATCATCCACTGAAACAACAAGAAAATAATAATAATAATGATAACAATAGTAATAATGATAATAATAATAATACTATATTGTAAGGTACTAATAAGCACTTTAATTTAGTGGATTTTATTTTGTGATTTTGCTACTCGTTACACATGAATGTGTTAATTGCCAAATTAAAAATTAAGTAGTTAAGGTTGTAAATTAAATTGGAAATACAAAGTGCAATGTAAATTATGCATTCTAAATTATTGTAAGATGCATACTCACTCATTTCTCCTGCCATGTCCATTTTAGTTGATTCTTTTTCAAACTGTTGCATTGTCTGTTGAATGTCTTCAAGTTTTACTTGTTTGTTCATTGATGCCATTGCCTTGGACGTTTGTCCCATTGCCTTTGTCATAGCAACCTGAGACTGCATTGCCTACAGCATCACATGAACATCACATGATATGATATTAGTACAATTATTAAAGATGAGTTTACTTGTTAGATACCACACATGCACATGCACATGTACATGTATATGTGTGGTAAATATACAGGGTACATTCACTACATTGTGTACGAATTAAACCAAAAGCATAAGGCAATACAAAGTAGGGAGAATTATATCTATCATAATGGGGAAGACACAATACATGTGCCATAGGGTTGGTTTTGAATGTGTTAGAGACAACTCAAGTTGACATACTTTCATTTGATGTCCTGTTGCCGTAATGGTAGCACTCAGTCCATAAGATTTAGTTTTCTGTTGTCTTAGTTCAACCAACTGTTTAGCTAATACAGTAGCTGTCTGGAGGGAGAGAGAAAGAGAGGGAGAGAGAGAGGGTTACTAATTGAGAGATACTTATGTACTACATAAACTGTAAGTGTCAACATGTACAAGTTTTTATACATTGCATCAGGATCAAATTCTTGATCAGAAACTAGAAACTATACACTAGGTTTTCCACAGGCAAAGCTTGTCAGCAAAGTAAAAATTAATTTTGGTCAAAAATTTGAACTAAGCGTATTTCGTCAAAAATGAAAAGGCGAAAATTCTATATTTTTATAACTTTTCTGAGACATATACATGTTCTTATGTTGTGTCGAAAGTTTGAGCTGATTCAAATCAAGTTTGAATTTTTATGAATTTTTAAAGTTGTAAAAATTAGACAAAAACACCCTGTACTACAGGCAGTACAGAGTAATTCATGTATTTAAGTACAATGTATATGTAAATTATTCTGTTATACAAATTAAAGACAGTGAAATGAGTGCCTATCTCATTTCCTATTAATAATTAATTTTAATGACAACCCCACCCATTCATTAATTTATAATTACCAGTTGCTTCTCTTGTCTCTCTGATTGCCCATGGTCTCTCTTGAGTTCTCGTCCTGTTTTATGTGCTGCTACCCCAAACACAAAGCTATGATATCGTCTCGCCAGACCAAACCATTAGTGACACGAAGGGTGTGGTTACTAGTCTGGATATGCGAGAATCGGCGAGACACTCCATAGATATTTTTATCATATCAGTTTTTCTGAAGGCCATTGCTCCTTTCTTTCTTCTGTGATATGTTGCTATCAAGTTCAGAATACCATCTCAGTCCAGCCCCAGTGAACCATTGAGATCACGTGCGCCCAATGCACGCAGCGTTCAAACGACAAACGAAGCTTTGATCATTATAAAGCATAGATAATTATAGTATCTACATTTATGTATAAGCCAAAGCATAGCATGTAAATCGACAGTCGCAGGAATTTGCACTGACTAGATTTTTATAGCTTACTGGAAAATATGTCTAAAGCTGTAACTAACGAATGCAGTGGTGTTGAAATGGAAGTGAGCTATACCATTATAATTATTATTTTGTCCGCCAGCGATCATCAAAACTAAGCAAGTCTAAAGCAAATCAAATAACATGTATATATATAAATATATTTTACTTCAGTGAAGCATGTGTTTTTTGTTTGGGTGAGGCCCATTCACAATGCACCAACACTCTATGTCTTGTGGCCCCCGGCGGGCAGCAGGCTATACACAGCATGGTAAGCTTACTTGATAATTATTTTCTGGGTGTTTCTAAAACATCATCACATTAAATGCAAAATTAGTATGAATTAGCACCAGTCTTAGATTAAAAGTTTCATTACTAGTCATCACTGATCTCTTGTTCTCTAGCTCTCTCTCTTCATTTCACAGTGTCTGAATGATGATGCAACTGGTGCCTCTAATAGCGCTTCTACTAAAAACAAAATTGGTATGGCTGTCAAACTTGTGTAGTACGTGAGAAAATAGTAAAGAGTAAAATTCATACTATCATTGCTATGACTAATGTCACTCCAAATGCGATATTGCATTACTCTAATTCGCCTCGCCCAGCTTTGTGTAGGCGAGGACTAGGTACTCTGGTTTTATGTCTGTCTTTCATTCATTTGGTGTGCTATCATTTAGCTTTGAGAATCTATGTTTACAATCGCATGCTGGTTACCAGACTACTGCAAGCATGCAAGAGCATGCTTGCAAGCGTAACTTCTGCAAACATGCAAAAGTAAGTGTAACTGCACTAGGAAGCTATATAGCTGTTATGATAATCCCTCAGCCTCAGGCTAATTTTTTGTATAGTAGTCTTTGTTTTTGATAGTAGCCACATCAAAACTTAGAGCTGTGGTTTTGAATGAAACCCATGATGTTTTTAAAATGAGTCAGTGCAATAAGTATATAAATTGTGTATTAATAAGTGATAAATCTTGAGATGCTAATAGGAATTTATGAACACATTTTACCAATTTTTGGAGGGACTCCAGAGTCCCATCATACTTTTCACACTTGGCCAGTCTGTCACTTTATATTATTGCATAATGATGGCTTTTTATCACTGAGTTTACTCTAACATTACTCCAAATGTGAATTGCATTACTCTATTTGTGACTATAATAAGTGATAAGCCCTTATTGTGGGTGAGCCTGAGAGCATGTGTACACAATATGGTCAGTTATGGTAGATATACTGTTGAAGTAATTGTAGGCACTATAATAGAAAATAGAATCAGGAACAAGACAATCATGCATATCTTTATGGATAAAACAGCTAAATCATAATGTTTATCTTTGCTTATAGGGATGCCCCTTTGATGTTTTACATTCTTCTATATAGGCTCTTGTAATACTTAATTCATAATGTATTATTGCATCATCATTATATGCATTTGTTTAACATCAAACTGTCAAAATGTCTCACTGTTCAAACACAATACCACATTCAAAGTCAGTTATATTCTATAGATAAAAATGGTTGCACACCACTTCACAGAGCATGTATGGACAGTAACTTTGAAGAGGTTGATAAATTGTTATGCTATGAAGCAGTGGATATCAATGTTACTGATAACAATGGACGCATACCACTTTTTTATGCTTGTGAGGAGGGTAATGAAAAAATTATTCAACTTCTCATTGCATTTGAAAATAAACAGGATCCTGTAAATTTAATCTTATTAAATGTGACATCAATCATGTTGATACTTATAAAGTAAGAGACATAGTAATTATTATTATTACTATCATCATTCCTATTTATATAATAATTTTATGTAGCGTACAGCACTTCATATTGCCAGTTTAAAAGGACATACACAAGTAGTCCAACTATTATTGGAGCATAAAGCTAATGTCAATCTCGCTGATAAAGATGAAGTATATATTGCAATTATAATCTTATTATTATCATTATTATTATTACTATTAGCGTACAGCACTTGATATGGCTG
>NW_003546823.1:0-2316 GCF_000090795.2 Amphimedon queenslandica
ACTGTATATCAGGAAAAGCTCTTGTATCACTGACTGGTATTACATTAGTAACTGATAGACTGTTTGTATTAATTTCAGTTTCAGTGAAAATATTTTGAAAGCAGTTCGGAGGATCTAGATAAAAAATGAATTTAATTTTTTTAATAATGTTATGTGTACCTGTTATTAAATGTACCATGAAAATATCATTTGTATCTACTAGATCAATTTCTCTCTGGCTATTTGAACCAGTTATTCTGATATTTGATTTACTAATGGAGTCTGCTCTTATTCTTCCAACTGTTTCTGTGCTGCTAGTGGTTGCTTTGTATAATCGAACAACACTTGAATCATCTTCAGGTTGATACACTCCTAGTCTGTAAGAATTATAATTACTGCCACTGACACTAAAAGGAGTAGGAAGAACATAACGATATAATTCATTAGTAGTGACATTATCAGGAGACAGTACAATAGGAATAGTGACAGGATTCTGGTAATACCACGGCCCAGTAGAGTCTAATTGCCATATCTCAATGCTAGGATACTTGTTCCTATTACTATCCTTTGATCTGATATCAACCCCAACAAGAACTTCTATTACAGCAACAGTAGCTCTACTACAATTGAATGTATTAAAACTAATGACCCATCTTCCTTCATTGCCCTCAGCTAAAGTATTATCAGCTAGTGAACCAACTGGTGTAGCTGCTTTAGCTACTAGTAGACTCAAGTCCATGAATCCTTCAGTACATACTCCTCCTCCTGTTGCTCCTTCATTACTAGCAACCAATAATAATAATAGGATAAGAATAGAAAATGAATGAGCCAAGGAAAAGGTCATTTCTTGTTTCTTGCCACAGTACAGGATTTGATCATAAATATTCTATTAGTTTAGATTATTTAGTTGCAGTATGCATTGTTGCACCCACACTCAGCTCAACCCATCATGTTGGAGACGAATTAAATCATGCGTATTAAGTCTCTGACTATCGTTGCTGGTCTAGCCTACAACATTCAACCATTCCATGATGTAAGTGGTACTACCACTTACATAATAAATGGTTGAACTTTGTAGGCAAGACTAGCAATGGTTAGCCAGATTGTGTTCTACAGAAATTATGCAAAATTTGAGCTAATTCCAACTGCATTTTTCGAATTTGAAAATTTCAGAAATTTGATTGACTACCATCCATAAAAGTTCCAGTCTTAGTATATGTCACATAAAGACTACAATAATAATCTCATTCATATGGCATGCTTCTAGACATTCATCACATACATTGGTACATTGCTATTCATTTTATGAAGTGGCCACTGAGCTTGAAAATGGGCCACTAATACAAGTAAAAACCACAAAAGTTAGCAGTTCTGATTTTGTTACTATATAAGCTATTCCTAATAGCAACAGCATTATTCTTATGACTATTCAGTATGACTACTAAATTTGATATCATTTTTCAGTCCACATTGTACATGAATTTAATGAAGCAGAACCTCAATTGATGTTTATATCAATAAATTATATCAATACAGTCATTTTGGGAAGCGAGACTATAAGGGTCTATGGTTAGACTAGATTTACCACACCTAATTTTACTAGTGTTGTGTCTAAAATCATGCAATGATTGATAGATCTGATCAGGAGCCCATGAACATACTTGTTTGATTTAAATGAAAGTCATAGTAATTGTGGTTTTGAAGAACAACTAAGGAACTATAAATGAACCAAAGGAGAAAAAGATTATTTATAAAATAGCAAATTTGAATTTTTTGTACTGGCTAATTATTTTAACAACACAATATATACATTTTACAATTACAATTCATGCATGTGCTTTATGTGATTAATTTTTATAATATTAATGTCCATATTTTAGATGCACAACTCTTCTTCTTTCTGTTGTGTACATGTTTCTTTATGTGCTGGCATTACAATAACCTGCCAATAAAAATACTGTCAAGCAATGTTGATAAATGCACTGTGATGACTAAGACTTTTAATGTTGATTTAAATAATGAAATTGAAATTAGCTGTGGCTACAAAATTTACAGTATAATTGCAATGTTACCTCTTGTTCATTATTCATTGTTTTTGGCTCATCGTACACTATGGGTTCTTCATTAATACCTATAATTTTATCAAAATTATAAAAGTAGTTTTTATTATTTTACTTTGTGTCATTACAATGTTGATTCCATAAGCAGGATTATTATAAATATCATCTATTCCAATTAGGTAAAAATTGGTTAAAATTACTCTTTCAAGTATAACAATCTATCTTACTTTCATTTCCACCAATAACACCATAAGCAGCATTAGCAGATATATTGGAT
>NW_003546823.1:5079-11288 GCF_000090795.2 Amphimedon queenslandica
ATCTTCACCAGTCAGTGGCGTAGCTACACCAGGTGAGAGACATCAGGGCCTCTGGTAGTTTTCTTCTTTCCGCCATGTTTTTAGTAGTTATTATAGTTAATTCCCTTTAATGAAATTATTGAACATTACCATAACAACAAAATTCAATCAACACCTACAACATGGATGCTTCCACAGCAATAATTAAAATTTTGAGTAAGTACTCTCTGATTTACATGATTAAAGTAAATATGCTATAATTGCATGTGGACCACTTTTAATTTTATTATTTATAATTAGCATTATAATTATAAATGTGTTAGAGATGGACTTGATTTCTATCTCCCCAATTGTTGTAACAGTGTTGTAAGACTATGTTTTATGCTGGCCAGCCCTTTAGTTAAAGTTTTGAGACAGAAAAGGAACCTCAGCAATCTGCATTGCTGCTGCATGCTGCAGCAATGTAAAAGTGTGGCTGCAGTGCAGCAAACATGCTGGAGCTTCTTCTCTGTCTAAAAAAACATTCTCAGTTTGACTGTCTCAAAACATTCACTAAGTTTTAATAAATCAAGTACATGCTGCAGGTTCTTCTCTATCTCAAAATTTTCACTAATTATTTTCCTTTAATTTGTACTAGATTTATTAAGGCTTAGTGAATGCTTTGAGACAGAGAATTGTTTGCTTTTTTATACAGAGAAGAAGTTTCAGTATGTTTGCTGCATTGCTGCAAAGGTGTGGCTGCAATGAAGGTGTGGCTCAATCAAGCCATGCTCCACCCGCAAACACAGTAATGGTGGCACGTGGCCTTAAGTGGTGAAGAAAGCTTCAGTTTTTCTCAACTTTTAAAGATTTTAGCACACATTTGTTAGACTCTATTTGTTGCATACAAACGTCTACTGAGCCCCTGATGTTAAAAGACTCTGGCCGCTACTTCTGGAGAAGAGAGCCTCGTCTAAACTCACAAAAGTATGAATTTTTGGGCTACCATATCTTTAAAACTAAGATGATTAGAGCAATTCCTCTCATAATAATGAAAGAGGAGGCTTTGCTTTGTTGTTTTATCTGCCCAGTTGCTCTTTTGCTCTCACTATGAAAGAGTTGTCGGGGAACCGACCTACGTTTGGCGACTTTGCCAGCTTCTTTATCCATGGAAAAGTAAAATATAGCATTCTCAAGACGGAGAATAACTTTTTCTAGAGCCAGTGTTGATCATAAGACTCTTGAGGACTAGACAAGAAAGCAGTGTCAGCTCAAAAGTGGAGATCAAGCGAACACACACACACACAGACAAAACGACTGCTTTACCCTCGCTTCACGCCTACGCGTGGCTCGGGTAACTACCTATACCTCGCGTAGGCGAGGCCAAAAATAACTTGCTTCTTCCAGAGCTGCAGATCTGAGCATGCGCGACCACACCCAAATTTTGGAGCACATGGCAAGCTTCTTTAATTAACAAAATGGCGGCATGTAGCTAAGATGGCTCGATCCAGCAGTCACAGTATCACTTTTCCCTTACTTGAAGAATGATCTGATGGGACATGGACCTGCGCATAGACTGTTGGAGTAGATTGGTGTAAGAATTATCCTTGTAGCACCAACCAATACTGAGATACACACCGACAACTGGATTGACAGGACTTGATGAAGATGATGATGAAGATGAAAAAAGGTGGCTGAACAAAACGGCCGGTTCGCCGATTTTTGACTTTTCGGCTTAGACAAGGTATAGAGCCACGCTAGTGGTACCATTGGATTCCTCTGGTCAAGATGAGGTCCTCTAAGAAGTCTGGTAAGCATAGGAGCTCGTTTTCCCGGTATAGCAAGGCTGCAAAAGTCGTGGCAGCCATTTTGTTTGGGGGTGAATCCTACTTAGTAACGCTACCGCGTTACTAATTAATGTTTGTTATTTAACCTTGTTTATGTTCATCTGTTATACTTTCATTATCACTTTTAGTATTACCAGTACCTAACTGTTTTCTCCTAAACAATAATACACTCACTATTAATATTACTAGTATAGTAATTACTAGTAATATAGATACACTACTAATACTTCCTGCTAGTATTAGACTCCCTGTACTTTGATCAGGTGTACTTTCCATTGATACAGTGTTCAATGAGGTAGTAGTAACAGCACTACTGCTTGAAGTGACAAATACTTCACTGGTAGGATTGCCTTCTGATACAGTGTTTTGTGTACGACTGACTTCTGTTGTACTGATACTTCCTGTTGAAAGTACAAGATGACTGCTTTTAATATTAGACAATGGTGTAGTTATTGACTCAGTAATAGAGAGAGTAGGAGAAGAAGTAATGGTAACGATTGAGCTACTTGATGAGGATACACTGCTTAATAAGGTATTGGTAGAGCTTGATAAGGTAGTGTAAGGTAAACTGGTAGAGTGGCCAGGCAGCATTGTTATTGTAGTAGATGAAAATTCATTAACTGAAGGAAATTGTTCTAAAAATATAAAGTAATGAAATCAAACATCAAACATATTGAAATAAAAAAACTCACTTATCATAACTGATATCAGTGGATAGTCATTATGCTCCAATGGTATTAATCCATTACTGCTATCAAGCTCATAATTCAATGGTCCATTGTATTGTTGATAATACATTGGATTACTATTAATGGTTACATTGATTACTAATATATCTCCATGCTGTACTTCAATATCACTTGTAAAGTTATATACATTACCATTACTTGATGTAGCAGCAGAAGCATCAACAGTTAGTGCATGAATCAGTTCAGAAGAACGTTTTAAATAAATGTTAGGATAAAGTTTGCTTGTATCCTGATTCTGTGTAATACCAATTATCCAGTTAGTAATAATACCATTACATGTGAACTGTATATCAGGAAAAGCTCTTGTATCATTGACTGGTATTATATTAGTAACTGATAGACTGTTTGTATTAATTTCAGTTTCAGTGAAAACATTTTGAAAGCAGTTAGGAGGATCTAGATAAATTATTATCAATTAATGAATTATTTGTAATAATGTTACTACATACCTGTTTTGAGATGTACCATAAAAATGCTTGTTACACCAGTATAAAAGTCAATTTCTCTACCCCAACCAGATGTTCTGATATTTGATTCACTAATGGAGTCTGCTCTGATTCTTCCAACTGTTTCTGTGCTGCTAGTGGTTGCATTGTAAAGTCTAACAACACTTGAATCATCTTCAGGTTGATACACTCCTAGTCTGTAAGTATTATAATTACTGCCATTGACACTAAAAGGAGTAGGAAGAATGAAACGATATAATCCATTAGCAGTGACATTATCAGGAGACAGTACAATAGGAATAGTGACAGAGCTCTGGTAGGAAGAACTACCATCATATTGCCATATGTCAACGCTAGGATACTTGTTTCTATTTCCATATTCTGATCTGATATCAACTCCAAAAAGAACTTCTGTTACAGTAGCAGAAGTACAACTGAATGAATTGCCACCACCAATGACCCATCTTCTGGCAAAGTTGCTGTTAGCAAAAGGATTGACAGTTGATGGAGTAGCAGGAGCTGATTCAGCTACTAGTAGACTCAAGTCCATGAATCCTTCAGTACATACTCCTCCTCCTCCTGTTGCTGCCTCATTAAGCAATAATATCATAAGGACAGCCAGTGAAAGAGAGAGCGAATGAGCCATTGCTTGAGTCAGTCTCGGAGTCAGTAGACTACTAAATTACTAAAATTAGATCTAAAACTACACCTATAATTAGATCTAACACCTAATTAATAAATAGAGTCTATGCACGTGATATCACGTGTCTAATGACAAATGCATACTGTATGGTGAGTGACTTTGGAGGACTTCACTTAATTGTTGATGATGCACTATACACAATGTCTTTATAACTGTCTATATGCTTTATTCTTTGTTAATGTAATCTGTTTAAAATAAGAATTGCTATCATTAAAATTGTATAAATTGTTAGAATTGTTATCATAATTATGATTAATTTAAAATTAATCATCATTTCAAAGTCAAGAATGCTTTGATATTTAGCACCACCTAACAATTAGTGAGATTCACTAATCCAAATAATTATACATTATAATGATCTGTACTATTGTCTCAAAGCAAGTCTTACTCAAAAGTTGCCATGAATGTGAACATTAGAAACATTGTATCCTACTGCATAGTGATATTAGCAGTAAAAGTGAGCTTGACTGTAGCATCAAGAAATTATGATATTCAATTTTTTGCTTGCAATCATATGCAACAGCACAACCAAGCTATTCATGTACACCATGCAGGTTGTAATGTATTGTAATGTATTTATGATACCATGCATGCATTATAGCATAGATATATAAGTATAGTAGCTACCTGTCAAAATTAACATGTGGTCATAACCTCCATACTACATATAAACAGACTATAATAGTGCAGTAGCCTACATTACACACATTCCCACAGTGCATGTATGAAATGGTATATTTTCTTCAGTTTTTATGCAATAGTAGGTTCTTATTTCAAAATTAAACAATATAAAGTGTAATAAAGTAAAAATCAGTTAAAAATACAAATGCAGTACTCAAAAACTGTAATACATTTATAAATGAGGGAGGAACTGAACATTTAATCACTCACTGAAACGTCAATATAAAAAAATAATTAAGAGAAAGAGTGGGAAGAATCAATGAGAGGTTAAAAAATAGAACATGCAAATTTTACTTTTTGTACATGCACTGTAAGTCGGTATAGAGGGAGTGGCTTGTTTCTAAAGCTCCACCCAGTACAGTAACAGGATTCTCTTTATTAATCATTAGTAATTGTTTATTAGGTGAAGATAGACTTGATGATATATCTGAGAAACTTGGACGATTATAAGTATCAGGATTCCTATAAATGGGAAAATAACAATAACACTATTGCTTATTATTGTGGATCACAATAATAAGCCTATACTAATCTTAGCTTAGCCATTAGATCTTATTACAAGACATGTTTGTCATACCCTAGCTGTATAGCCCATGGTTTTTTCCAAAAAATGGCTCCGAAATCAACCCAACTTTTTATTACAATTTCCAATACATATTGATGTCATTATGCTGTGTAGAAAGTTTGAGCTGATTCCAGCTTCAATTTTTCAAGTTACGGCCAGTTTAATAAAATGCTAAAATTTTGAAAAATACCCAAGGCTATAGCCCATGGTTTTTTTCAAAAAATGGCTCCAAAATCAACCCAAATTTTTATTACATTTTCTGATACATATTGATGTCCTTATGCTGTGTAGAAAGTTTGAGCTGATTCCGACTTCAATTTTTTAAGTTACGGCCACTTTAATAAAATGCTAAAATTCTCAAAAATACCCAAGGCTATAGCCCATGGTTGTTTCCAAAAAATGGCTCTAAAATCAACCCAATTTTTTATTACATTTTCTGATACATATTTATGTCCTTATGCTGTGTAGAAAGTTTGAGCTGATTCCAACGTCAATTTTTTAAGTTACGGCCACTTTAATAAAATGCTAAAATTCTCAAAAATACCCAAGGCCCATGGTTTTTTCCAAAAAATGGCTCCAAAATCACCCCAAATTTTTATTACATTTTTTGATACACATTGATGTCCTTATGTTCTATAGAAAATTGATCTGATTCCGACTAATATTTTTTGAGTTATGACCATTTTTACATGATAGCACAACATAACCAATAATTGTTACAGTATAAATACATACCAGCATTGTATCATTAGTTTATACATTGGTTTAGGACATCCTGGAGGAGGTGGTAATCTATAGCCTGAATCAACCAGTCTCACATACTGCAATGAAAGTTAATAAATACTAGTGCTATTAATAGTACACACCTCTTGATTAGTAGAGTTTTCAAATGGTTTATGTCCTAAAGACCAAATCTCATACATTACAGCTCCATAACTCCACACATCACTAGCACTCGAATATTTCTTATAATGTAATGCCTATACATACACAATTCAATATTCAAATTATACAGTTTTTAATTACTTCTGGTGCTGTCCATTTTAACGGAACCTTTTTTGTTTGTGAAATATAATAAGATTCATCTTGTAGATCCCTTGACATACCAAAGTCAGCAATCTGAGACCATACTATATAAAGTCCAATTCTTAGTACTAATCTCTTACCTTGCATATTCCTGTTCCTTCATCTGATACTAATATATTTCTTGCTGCAAGATCTCTGTGAACAAACTTCTTCCTTGACAAGTACTCCATTCCT
>NW_003546823.1:11403-15420 GCF_000090795.2 Amphimedon queenslandica
ATGAAGTTTAACAACATTAGGATGATGAAACTGACCCATAATGGCTGCCTCTTGTAGAAACTTTACTCTCTCATCCTCTGAAGTTTTATCATTAAGTGTTTTAATAGCAACAGACACTGATCTAGCAGTAGGTGTAGTCCATACTCCTTTATTAACTGTACCAAACTGTCCTGATCCTAAATAATCTGCTACTCTATTGGAGTGAGAATGTGTACATATTCATGAAGCCATACATGTTACTGTTGACATGCATGCACCACATCTGATAATATGAGTAGTCTCTAATGTTTACCATACACTGCCTCTCCCACTCACATACTTGTATGGGTTTGTTTACACAGTATTAAATTAGCCATATGCATCAATAGCTTACACTTTTAATGTCTAGCTCTTACTTTATCTGGTGTCTTATAATTTCTCTGTATTTCCTATCAGATAATTGTTGGTATATACCATCAGTATTACTATCAGGTTCCCAGTACTCAGTATCTTCTATAAAGAATGCATTACCACCAGTATGATCAAGTCTTGAATTTGCAGATGAATGCTAAGCCATAAAAATATAAATTACATATACTATAATTACATGACACAGTCAATACCTGTTCATGTATCAGAGCAGAATAGATTTCTTCACTTTGTTCTCCAGAACGTTCTAACTATTAATAACATTAATTAAAACATAATTAATTAAAATATATCCAGTACATACTGCAGTGGGTACATATAGTGTTGCTTCTTCCAATAGTCCATACAGTTCATTAGAAAATTCAGTATCCTGTTAGGAAAACACAAAACATAAACTGAAAAATGCTTGTTAATCATGTGACATTTACGTTACTCATGTTCTAAAATTGCTGAATGTTATTTTATGCATATGAATGTTGTTTAAGATCATGTTTATTATCCTTAATTACACTGTGCATGCATGAAATGGTTACACATAATAAATGATTACATTTTGCTTCTTAGTTAGAGTTGCTATTGGTTCTTCATACAATAATGGAGCACTACCTAAATAAATATAATCGGTTACACATTCTATTAAAACATGCTCTACTTCTTTCATTGGGATCTTCATAATTTGGATTACTGACATCAGTCATTGTGTCACTATAAAGTGTTGCATCACCATAAACTGCTTCTATTCCTTTCATCAATGGCATTGGCACTTCATAAACATCAGCTGCACCTGTTTATACAGGAAGAAAATAGAAATTTTTTAAAGACATAGAATGATCTATGTTTGCTAGAGCAAATATTAACAAGCATGCATACTTATTGAATAATAGTGATTATGCATGACAACTATATGTAATAATTGTTATGTACCTTTTGCTTGGTAATTTGGATTACAAATATTATGTATTTCATTTTCTCCTTTTTCATTTGGAGTGACATCAGAATAAATGGAACTAGCAAGAAAAGCATCACGACCTTCAGGAATGCATGTCGCTTTGTTTCTCCTTTTATATGCTATTACTATCAATACTAATATCACTATGATACTAGTTATCAGTAATACTAATACTATAGTAATGACAGCAGCTATTACTGAAGCTGAGTTACCACCTCCTGTGTTACCAACTGTTGGTCCACTACTTCTTGTGACAGATGAATCAGTAATAGATGATGATGGAGAGGGACTATTGAGATTAACTGAGGCAGTGGTTAACAAGGAATTGGTAGTGCTCAATAAGGTAATGTCACGTAAGCTGGTTGGAATGTTGCTATGTGTCATTACAGTGGAGGAGGGTTGTAATATGGTAGCTATAGCTGTAGAAGGAACTGAAGAAATTGGTTATAATAATAATAACAATAATTATGTATTAGTTAAAGCACTGTTGAGAGTAGGTTACGGAAATTATTGCACGAGGGGCGGTCGAGAAGAAAATGTAGCACGAGGTGAAGCCGAGTGCTACATTTTCGTCGAGACCGTCCCGAGTGCAATAATTTCCGTAATCTACGAATCAACAGTGCTTTGATTGGTTTGTAGTGGTGCATGGGCGGATCAAATGAAATTTCAAAAGTCGCGGGATCAAATGAAATTTCAAAAGTCGCTCAGGTTGCCAGCGCAAGACGATCAGATCTCGTTTATCACTATTATTATTGTTACATGTCTAGTGTATGTAGCTGAGGCTGTTATTTGCCTCTATCAAAGCTTGTGGTTAACAGGAAAGCCCATACATATTATACTGTGCAGTACTATATATTCCCCACAGTGCTACACTTTCCTACCATGCAGTTATTGGAAGTTTTAGCAATGGCTGCGCCTTTGATCCACCCACGCACCATACTACAAAATAATTTAAAGATATACTTACTTATTATAACTGATATCAGTGGATAGTCATTATGCTCCAATGGTATTAATCCATTACTGCTATCAAGCTCATAATTCAATGGTCCATTGTATTGTTGATAATACATTGGATTACTATTAGTGGCTACATTGATTACTAATATATCTCCATACTGTACTTCAATATCACTTGTAAAGTTATATACATTACCATTACTTGATGTAGCAGCAGAATCATCAACAGTTAGTACATGAATCAATTTAGAAGAACGTTTTAAATAAATGTTAGGATAATGTTTGCTGGTATCCTGATTCTGTGTAATACCAATTATCCAGTTAGTAATAATACCATTACATGTGAACTGTATATCAGGAAAAGCTCTTGTATCACTCACTGATATTATATTAGTAATTGATAGACTGTTTGTATTAATTTCAGATTCAAAGAAAAAATTTTGAAAGCAGTTTGGAGGACCTAAATAATAAATTTTTAAATTAACATTACACTATGACGCATAGATTTACATACTTGTTTTTATATGTATCATAAAGACATTAATTGTTTGTGCAAAATCAATTTCACGATTTCCACCAAATAGTATGATATTTGTATCACTAATTGAGTTTGCTCTTACT
The DNA here is from genome assembly GCF_000090795.2 of Amphimedon queenslandica. Taxonomy (NCBI): domain Eukaryota; kingdom Metazoa; phylum Porifera; class Demospongiae; order Haplosclerida; family Niphatidae; genus Amphimedon; species Amphimedon queenslandica. The sequence goes on from NW_003546823.1 coordinate 14,342, forward strand.
GTTCCAATTGACACTCCACTGCCAGTTATTGCTCTGTATAATCTAACAACACTTGAATCATCTTCAGGTTGATACACTCCTAGTCTGTAAGCATCATAATTACTGCCACTGACATTAAAAGGAGTAGGAAGAACATAACGATATAATCCATTAGTAGTGACATTATCAGGAGACAGTACAATAGAAATAGTTTCAATTTTCTGGTAATTTTGTGGCCAAACTGAGTCATACTGCCATATCTCAATGCTAGGATACTTGTTCCTATTCCCATATTCTGATCTGACATCAACCCCAAGAAGAACTTCTGTTACACTAACACTACTGCAACTGAATGTATTTTGTCTAATGATCCATCTTCTTTCATTGCTCTCAGCTAAAGTATTATCAGCTAGTGAACCAACTGGTGTAGCTGCTTTAGCTACTAGTAGACTCAAGTCCATGAATCCTTCAGTACATACTCCTCCTCCTGTTGCTCCTTCATTACTAGCAACCAATAATAAAAGGATAAGGACAGCAAGTGAAAGAGCCGAAGAACCAGCCATCAGCCTAACTTTCCCTGGCCTTCTTAATTATTATTCATGAATATGATGTCAAAAAGTAAAACCACACCTCAAAACGTTATATGCACGTGATATCACGTGGGCATTGGTGGTCAATTTACTACTGTAAGAAAGCAACAAACTTTATGACAAAGAACAAAACTGAACTAGATGAGCTTTTTAATGTCTACATAATAACTATAATTTGAGCTCCAGTATCATACACACCCTGTGATTAGAGCTGTCCATATGCTTCACAATTAAAATAACATTGTTCATGAGTATTATACATGGGCTAAATGGAAGGGAAATTAGGGAACATAACTTCAACAGAGATGCAGTATGTCAAATGTAAGCATTTGATAATAATTTAACATTGTGTTTAGAACATGACAAATAGAAAAGTATGGTCTGCAGGGATGAATTCCAAAATAAAATGAATGAAACACAGACAGACAAACCGACTACCTAGTCCTCGCCTACACAAAGCTGGGTGAGGCCAATTAAGTGTAAATTTAGTTAAGTTGTGAGGTGCATGAC
>NW_003546823.1:15656-17303 GCF_000090795.2 Amphimedon queenslandica
ATCAGTAATGACAAATTAAACTATGTTTTCACTCTGTGCTTAAATCAAATGTAGTGCAAACAATGGTGGCAAGTAGGATTCCGAATGACTGACTATACCCATACTAACTAAAGAAAAAACCTACTCTTAATTGTGATGCAACTTATAAATATTAATAAATAATTTAATATGACCTAAAGCTAATGGTTTTATGCAATAAAAGAATATCACAATAATGTATTAACCTATACCTCTCGTTTATTATTCATCATTGTTCTTGGTTCATCATATACTAATAATTCTTCATCAATACCTATAGTTCACCATATACATATCAACATACTCTACTATTAATCATAAGTATACACATACTTTCTATTCCTCCAATGTTAATACCATAGGCAGGATTAGCAGATACACCAGAAGCTATTAATAAATACATTAAAATCTTATTTTCAGTATATTAAGCAGGACCATCTATGGACTATTTAAAGTTCTTACTTTCACCAGAAACTCCATATGCAGGATTAGCTGATGATGCTAGTGTATCATTTATTCTTAGTCCTATACAAATTAAATTATATTATTCATATATAGTATTATGCATTCTTAATGAACATGTCATACATTAACTTTTATACCATCTGATTGCTGATCTTTATCAGCTTTCCTTTTAACAAAACTGAAATTATCATTTCCTTTTGATGTTTTATACCATATTCTCCTACACACTAATACACTCACTATTAATATTACTAGTATAGTAACTACCAGTAATATAAATACTGCTGTACTAATACTTCCTGCTATTATTAGTGTATTACTGTCAGTACTTTGTAATGTACTAGCTGGTGTACTCATCATTGAGCTTGTTGATGTACTAAAAGTAACTATTGCAATGTTACTAATTGATATAGTAGGAGATGTTTGCTTACCTTCTGTTGATTCTGTTGTTACAGCAGCTGTAAAGCTTCTTAATGAGGCAAAGCCTACATTAATGAAAAGAATGAATGATATGTTGCTATTAGTAGCAGTTCAGTATTCCAGGAACTGTGGGTGGTGTATTTGTAAATGCTTACTTATTGATATTGTTATACTGCTGGTACTTGAAGGTATTAGAGTACATTATCAATGATCGTACACCATCAATTTTCGGACACTTGTTTTAGGAAAACTATACATTGCCATCTCATGAAACTGCAAAGTATTAGAGTAAGGAAGCAATTTCTGGACACATTAGATTCCGGACAGCTCTATCTCGTCTTTTAGACTTGCTGTCGCTCTGAAATTTTCACACAATATAACTCTAAGCTAATTGAGATTGCGTAGTAAAGATGAGCTGCATTAAGCTAGTTTTGTTCTAGTTATCTTTAAAAGTATTAGACGTCCGACAATAGTCAAATATCGTCAGATAGAATCAAATTTAGTACATTTTATTAGTATTGGTAAATACAGCAATTGCAAGGTTGCAGTAACACTCTTACTTACTTAGTAGCCCTTCTTCTTTGTGAGGCACAAACCTTTTCCCTTCAACTTCACGTACATCGAGCTCGAACAGAATTTTAAGCGAAACTCTAATTGTCGTCCACTTATGCTCCACCCAATACGCTGCTGCCTCGTGTTGTTTGCTGTGTCAGGTCTCATGAGTCTCACCTCAGTTGTTTTAAT
>NW_003546823.1:17378-49742 GCF_000090795.2 Amphimedon queenslandica
ATTTCCATATTCTGATCTAATATCAACTCCAAAAAGAATTTCTGTTACAGCAGCAGTAGTACAATTAAATGCATGGCCCCCATCAATGATCCATCTTCCTTCATTGCCCTCAGCTAAAGTATTATCAGCTAGTGAACCAACTGGTATAGCTGCTTTAGCTACTAGTAGACTCAAGTCCATGAATCCTTCAGTACATACTCCTTCTCCTGTTGCTCCTTTATTACTAGCGACCAATAATAATAGGATAAGAACAAAAAATGAATGAGCTAAGGAAAAGGTCATTTCTTGTTTCTTTGCCACAGTACAGGATTTGATCATGAATATTCTATTAGTTTAGATTATTTGGTTGCAGTATGCATTGTTGCACCCACACTCAGCTCAACCCATCATGTTGGAGACAAATTAAATCATGTGTATTAAGTCTCCAACTATCATTGCTGGTCTAGCCTACAACATTCAACCATTCCATGATGTAAGTGGTACTACCACTTACATAATAAATGATTGAACTTTGTAGGCGAGACCAGCAATGTTTAGCCAGATTGTGTTCCACAGAAATTATACAAAATTTGAGCTAATTCCAACTGCATTTTTTGAATTAGAAAATTTCAGAAATTTGATTGACTACCATCTATAAATAAAAGTTCCAATCTTTAGTATTTGTCACATAAAAGACTACAATAATAATCTCATTCATATGACATGCTTCTAGACATTCATTCACATACATTGGTACATTTCTATTCATTTCATGAAGTGGCCACTGAGCTTGAAAATGGGCCACTAATACAAATAAAAGCCACACAAGTTAGCAGTTCTGAGTTTGTTACTATATAAGCTATTCCTAATAGCAACAGCATTATTCTTATGACTATTTAGTATGACTACTAAATTTGATATTATTTTCAGTGCGCATTGTACATGAATTTAATCAAGCAGAACCTCAATTGATGTTTATAAATTATATCAATACAGTCATTTTGGGAAGCAAGACTATTAGGGTCTATGGTTAGGCTAAATTTACCACACCTAATTTTACTAGTGTTGTGTCTAAAATCATGCAATGACTGATAGATCCGATCAGGAGCCCATGAACATGCTTGTTTAATTTAAAAGAGAAAGTCATAGTAATTGTGGTTTTGAAGAACAACTAAGGAACTATAAATGAACCAAAGAAGAAAAAGAATATTTATAAAATAGCAAATTTGAATTTTTTGTACTGTCTAATTATTTTCACAACACAATCACTTTTACAATAATATTTTATTATAATTCATGGATGTGCTTTATGTGATTAATTTTTATAACATCAATGTCCATATGTTAGATGCACAACTCTTCTTCTTTCTGTTGTGTACATGTTTCTTTATGTGCTGGCATTACAATTACCTGCCAATAAAAATATCGTCAAGCAATGTGGATAAATGCACTGTGATGACTAAGACTTTTAATGTTGATTTAACTAATGAAATTGAAATTAACTGTGGCTACATAATTTACAGTATATTGCAATGTTATACCTCTAATTCATTATTCATTGTTCTTGGCTTATCATACACTAATGGTTCATCGTACACTAATAGTTCTTCATTAATACCTATAATTTTATCAAAATTATAAAAATAGTTCTTATTATTTTACTTTGTGTCATTACAGTGTTGATTCCATAAGCAGGATTACTATAGATATTGTCTATTTTAATTATGCAAATATTACTCTTTCAGGTATAGCTAATATTAATATTACTTTCATTTTGACCAATAACACCATAAGCAGCATTGGCAGAACTTGAAAAAACATTCTGTCTTTCATCTATTATGATAACAATAAATTATTGAAGTTAGTAAATGTTTGTTATTATAAGTTACCTTGTTTTTGTTCATCCACTATTCTTTCACTATTACTATTAGTATTTCCAGTACCTAACTGTTTTCTCCTACACACTAATACACTCACTATTAATATTACTAGTATAGTAACTACCAGTAATATAAATACACTACTAGTACTTCCTGCTAGTATTAGACTCCCTGTACTTTGATCAGGTGTACTTTCCATTGATGTAGTGTTCAGTTTAGTAGCAGTAGCACTGCTACTTGAAGTGACTGATACTTCACTGGTAGAATTGCCTCGTGATACAGTGTTTTGTGTACGAGTGAATTCAATACTGGACAATGGTGTAGTTATTGACTCAGTAGTAGAGAGAGTTGGAGAGGGAGTAATGGCATTGATTGAGCTACTTGATGAGGATACACTGCTTAACAAGGTATTGGTAGTGCTTGATAAGGTAGTGTAATGTAAACTGGTAGAGTGGCAAGGCAACATTGTTATTATAGTAGATGAGAATTCAGTAACTGAAGGGATTGGTTCTAAATAAAGTCATAAAATCAAAAATATTAGAATAAAGAAACTCACTCGTTATAACTGATATCAGTGGATAGTCATTATGTTCCAATTGTATTAATCCATTACTGCTATCAAGCTCATAATTCAATGGTCCATTGTATTGTTGATAATACATTGGATTACTATTAGTGGTTACATTGATTACTAATATATCTCCATACTGTACTTCAATATCACTTGTAAAGTTATATACATTACTATTACTTGATGTAGCAGCAGAAGCATCGACAGTTAGTGCATGAATCAATTTAAATGAACGTTTTAAATAAATGTTAGGATAATGTTTGCTTGTATCCTGATTCTGTGTAATACCAATTATCCAGTTAGTAATAATACCATTACATGTGAACTGTATATCAGGAAAAGCTCTTGTATCATTGACTGGTATTACATTAGTAACTGATAGACTGTTTGCATTGATTTCAGTTTCAGTGAAAAAATTTTGAAAGCAGTTCGGAGGGTCTAAATAAAAAAATCTATTTTAATTTTGTTAATAATTTTGTGTACCTGTTATTAGATGTACCATAAAAACATCATTTGTATTTATTAGATCAATTTCTCTATTTAAACCATATATTCTGATACTTGACTCACTAATGGGGTCTGCTCTTATTCTTCCAACTGTTTCTGTGCTGCTAGTGGTTGCATTGTAAAGTCTAACAACACTTGAATCATCTTCAGGTTGATACACTCCTAGTCTGTAACAATTGTAGATAGCTCTATTGCCACTGACACTAAAAGGAGTAGGAAGAACGTAACGATATAATCCATTAGTAGTAACATTATCAGGAGACAGTACAATAGGAATGGTTTCAAGTTTCCAGTAATTAAACAGCCAAATAAAGCCATAGTGCTGCCATATCTCAATGCTAGGATACTTGTTCCTATTACCATGATTTGATCTGATATCAACTCCAAGAAGAACTTCTGTTACAGTAGCAGTACTACAATTAAATGTGTTTTGACTAATAATCCATCTTCCTTCATTGCCCTCAGCTAAAGTATTATCAGCTAGTGAACCAACTGGTGTAGCTGCTTTAGCTACTAGTAGACTCAAGTCCATGAATCCTTCAGTACATACTCCTCCTCCTGTTGCTCCTTCATTACTAGCAACCAACAATATTAGGTTAAGGACAGCAAGTAAAAAAGAGAGTGAAAGAGTCATTTCTATGTAATGTAGATTATTACATAACTCTATCATAAAAAACCACACCTCAAATTAGAAAATTATGCATCTAATCAAGCAAAACATCAAATAAAAGTGAAACAGCAATTAAAGTAACTAACTACATGTACATCATGTATACGAATACACAGCAGGTTAATGTAGACACACTAGTTAATATATGCAATAGTTAATCTTCAACATACTGCTCTTGAGCAAAATTAATAAAAACCTACCAAAGAAATTATATATAGTGTCACATTTAGCTATACAATTAATGGTCATACTTGTTCCAGTGTGGTCTGACACACACTATAATCAGCAATATTAAGACTCTCCTTATAATGCTCAACAGTACTGAATATCCTAGACCAAGTTATACCCTCAGATGGTACTTGATAGGTAACTGAACCCTAGAACATAAGAAATTGACAAAAATAGCAACTAGTGATTTTGAAATATTTTAAAAGTCACTGCAATGGAGACTTACAAACATAAAGCACAATTAGTAAGTACAACGTAACAACCATCATCTAGCCATTCAATTACACATCGTTACTGTAGCCTATTCCTCTATTCCTTAATTGTACATGTATTTGTTTTTTTTCTTAAAACAACAACAATATTATTAATAATAAGGAACCTGATGTTGTTCTAGGAGTAGTGATCCTGGAAACACGCTTCCAACAAAGTGTTGTATTTGTCCAGTGTCATAAGGACTAGCCCCAGGCCTTACACCAGGTCCTCCTCCTTCTTGTGGTGGCAATGGACGCACTTTAATCTGCAATGTATAACCATGTCCAAACCTATCCACAATAATAATAATAAATGATAATGATAATGATAGATAATGATAATAATAATAATAATAATGATGATAAGAATAATAAATATTCTTTTTTAGTTTTGTTTAGTTTCATTACTTGCTCTTAAGATGTTGTATGCTTCCAAGACACTTGAACCTTCCATTCACCATTATTGCTAAACGTGTACACAAAGCCTCACACTCCTCCATACTAGCAATGAAAATAAATATAATAATAAATGAATTATTACCATAAAATTGTTCACTTAATTATTACTAAAATTACTAAAATAAGTGTAGCAGTTCGCTATTTGAATACTGTGCTTATTACACAAATACTGATCACTTTGAAGGATCTATTATAGCATAGCATTACCTATGAGAAGTCAATATAACACTCCTTCCATTCCTAATAACTTCAATGAGTACATTCCAAAGGTAGCGCCTGGTGGCAGGATCCATTCCAGTGGTAGGTTCATCCAGTAACACAATGGGAGGATCACCAACAAGAGCAACTGCTGTACTCAACTTCCTCTTGTTACCACCACTAGAGAGAGGGAGAAAGAGAGACAAGGGGAGAAAGAGAGAGAGAGGGGGAGAGAGGGGGGAGAGAGAGAGAGAAGAGAGAGAGAGAAAGAAAGGAAGAGGGTATAAAGGAGAAAGGTCAGTGTTGGCTGAGGTGATAAAGTGAAGGAAAGAAATAGAACTTCATGAGAAAGTAAGATACTGCATAGATGGTAATTATAAAGGAAGAATTTTTTTGATGAATTGCTTGATATTTTGTGATTAGCAGGTGTTAGTTTGGCAACTTTGTGGCTATGTAAACATTGAAATGGTTAATTTTGGCAAATGGATATCAAAATGGCACCCAAATTAATACCGTATATGCTCAAATTTTCGAGTGTTTAAAATTTCATGTTGTCAATGAAATGTGCTCAAAAGTTAATATTCGTGTGAGCTAATTTTCATGTTCTGGCCATAGTCTACATACAATAGAATGGCATTAGAGGTGGTTTAAATTTTGTGGATTTAAGGTGAGCATGAAAATAATGAAATTCAACACACTTCGAAGATTAAAACGCGTACAGTACCAGTTTTATAATACCGTATAGCGGAAAATTTTCGTGTCCCAAAATTTTTGCAAATTTAGCATTTTTCAAAATCCACAAAAATTGATTCAACACGGTTCAAAATGGCCAAAAGTAGAAAACCACAAAAATTAAAGCCACAAAATTGATTTTTGAACAGATCCGCAAAATTTTTGGGCCACAAAAATTTTCCACTATACGGTATATAGGAAAAAAATAAAGAAATATTTTAGATAAATAGGAATGAAAAGTATAAACAAGAAGAGAATGGCTGACCTGTAAGTTCCACATCTCTTATCAGCATATTTAGACAAATCCAATCGATCAATGACAGACTGTACAACTCCTTTTATGGCTTTTTCACGAATCCCACGCAATCTAGCAAACATTGTCAGAAACTCACGTCCAGTGAGTCTTTCAATCAACGCATCAAATTGAGGACAGTATCCAATTCTCTGCTGGACTGAGTGCAACTGAGTACTAGAGAATAAAGTGAATCAGAAGAAATTGTAAGTGTGACTGTTGCAATGTGCACATGTACAATACTTTAGTTTGGGGATTTACAATTGAAAATGACAATATTTTTTCAGAATTATGGCATTTTCTTAAAATGGCCGTAACTTGAAAAAATGAAGTCGGAATCAGCTCAAACTTTCTACACAGCATAAGGACATCAATATGCATCAGAAAATGTAATAAAAATTTGGGGTGATTTTGGAGCCATTTTTCTGAAAAATCCATGGGCTATTTATAGCCTTGGGTATTTTTCAGAATTTTGGCGTTTTCTTAAAATGGCCATATCTTGAAAAATTGAAGTCGGAATTACCTCAAACTTTCTACACAGCATAAGGACATCAATATGTATCAGAAAATGTAATAAAAATTTGGGGTGATTTTGGACCCATTTTCTGGAAAAACCATGGGCTATAGCCTTGGGTATTTTTCAGAATTTTGGCATTTTCTTAAAATGGCCGTAACTCGAAAAATTGAAGTTGGAATTACCTCAAACTTTCTACACAGCATAAGGACATCAATATGCATCAGAAAATGTAATAAAAAATTGGGGTGATTTTGGACCCATTTTCTGGAAAAACCATGGGCTATAGCCTTGGGTATTTTTCAGAATTTTGGCACTTCGTTAAAATGGCCATAACTTGAAAAATTGAATGTCAAATCAGCTCAAACTTTCTACACAGCATAAGGACATCAATATGTATCAGAAAATGTAATAAAAATTTGAGGTAATTTTGGAGCCATTTTTTGAAAAAACCATGGGCTATAGCCTTGGGTATTTTTCAGAATTTTGGCTTTTTCTTAAAATGGCCATAACTTGAAAAATTGAAGGCAGAATCACCTCAAACTTTCTACACAGCATAAGGACATCAATATGCATCAAAAAATGTAATAAAAATTAGCGTAATTTTGGAGCCATTTTTTGGAAAAAACCATGGGCTATAGACCTTTCCCGCAATGAAATATTCATGAGAATTCAAGTGGATTTACAAGAATTTACTAGAATTTATTTTAAATAAAGAGCGATTATGAGTCATCAAAGCATCACGATGATGAAAATCACGCCTACTTGTGGGACTGCAAAGACTATCTGAGGCTCTTAATCTTACTGCAAAAGCTTGATATGCTGAGATTTAATCTGAGAAGCTCAAATATCTGAACCTTTAGGATGTGTGCTTAGGCCTAGATTCCATTTGACAGGATTTGCAGCCTTGATCCACCTTTTCAGGACTAGCCTGCCTTTGAAAGTAGAGCTTAAGAGTCTTAACTGCTGGTTTTTCTCATCAGAATTATAGTGTCTAACAATACAACAGTTATCAACCATTAAAATAGGGAAAAATGCTAAGAGCAGCTGAAAAACCAGTCAATTTAGGTGCAAGATTCACTTTTCTGTCCCACTAGTAGGCGTGGTTTTCATCATAATGATGCGTTGATGACTCATAAATTCTCATGAATATTCATCACGGGAAAGGTCTATAGCCTTGGGTATTTTTTAGAATTGTGACATTTTCGTAAAATGGCCATAACTTGAAAAAATGATGTCAAAATCACCTCAAACTTTCTACACAGCATAAGGACATCAATATGTATCATAAAATGTAGTAAAAATTTAGGGCAATTTCAGGGCCATTTTAAAAGAAAAATCCATGGGCTACAGCCCTTTGCTTTTTTACAGTATAAGGCATTAATTATATCATCGTTACCTGATGTCATAGCCGCTCAACACAGCAGTACCACTGGTAGGAGTAATATCACCAGTCAGTATCTTAAATGTGGTGGTTTTTCCTGCCCCATTGACTCCCAATAGTCCAAAGCATTCACCAGTGGGTATGATGAGATTCACATCAGATACAGCTAACTTACAACCATGCTGACAACTGGGAGTACATGGACATATTGTAGCTGGAATATCTTTATATACCTGCATAAAATTAAGATTAAGATAATATAAATACTGTATAGCTAAAAAATTTGGTGGATCAAAATTTTGGTGAATTTGGCAAATTGAGATCAATTTGCTAAAATTTTACTCTCCAGTTTGATAGGGCTCTGTGATAGCATCATAATTGGCTAAAATTTCACCAAAATTTTAACCAAAGTCAAATCTATTTGCCTAATTTTGACACTCCAAATTCTAATCATTACAAGATTACTTTGACAAGGTTCTTGATTATAACAGCCTCTCCCTCGGCTGAATACTCAGAGTCATTAATCCTCCTCCTTTCTTCAGCAACATCATTGTCTTCCTAAATAATGAATGTACGAAAATTGAATCAAATCTACTAGTATATTTCTATGGTAAATAAATTACTGTATAGCGTTTTAATTTGGCGGAGTTTTATTTTGGTGATTGGCGGTTTGCAAGCAGAATCGCCAATATTAAAGCCACCAATCATTAATGCGCACGCTCAGTAATGCATGTGTACACAAAAATCGCCAAATTAAAAACCGCCGATTACAATTTTACAGCAAAAATTGCCAAAATAAAGCATACAGTATAAATAAATTACTCTATTTTTTTATGGTAACTAAATTAATTATAAATAAACTACTAACATTGGGAAGAGGAAGTGAGGATGAGGTGCTTTTATGACCCAGCATTTGCTTTAAATCAGGAATGAAAAAGTGTCTCTGTTAAATAATAAAAAAATAACAAAATTAGTAGTACTGCATCTAATATTAATGTTGCCTTACTTCTATTAATACTGAGAGTACTAGGAAGATGATTCCTTCAATAATCATGTACAGGAATATATGACCAATGCCAGGATAAGAGAACTGGAATATGTCCTTAATATAGCTATCGCAACTGCAGCAAGAAATAAGCAAACGTGAATTAAATAATTAATAGTAGATTGCATGTACATGTACATGTAGGTACATGAATAATAAGTACATGTATCTATGCCTATTTTAAAGTAAGAAATCAGAGCAGCTTTTACTAAAGAATTAGTATTTAGACACAAAGGTATGTGCATATAAAATAGCAACAAAAATCTAATCAACTTTCTTATTAAAAAATGTAGATGAAAATTAGTCTTTTTGAAGCCATTTATGGACTATGTACTAGTGCATTAATGTATAAAACAGAAATAAGGATTTGAACAGAAATGATACTACATGACATAATAACTCACTACTCATCTTTTTCACAATTATACTTATTCAACTGGTTATTATAAGCAAGGTTCAGCCCACTCATTAAACTAAATAAAAAATAAAATTCATACATAATTAATATCAATGTAATGTACTTACGAAAAACCAGGATGCACGAGGAAAATATAGTTCAATACTTTTGCCGTTTTTGGATAAGAGAATGTTAAAGCAAGAACAGTAATTTGAAATATCTAAAAATTATACATTATTATTATTATTATTATTATTAATTTATTGTTATTATTATTATTATAAAATAAGGACAGGTTAAAATAAATTAGGTTATGTTAGAGCAGGCAGATTAGGGAATAAGAAATGAGTCAAGAAGAAAAGAAAAAAATACAAATGAAAAATTAATCTAAATAATAATAATGTAAAAATTAATCTAAATAATAATAATGTAATTAATGTAGCATGTAGTCAAGTGTGGCTCCATCAGGTGTATTAATTGACTATTGTTATTATCATTACTACAAAATTGGATCAAGAGCTTACCAATGGAAGGAAGAAATACAAGCAGAGCATTATACAGAAGCCAACCAGTGGATTGGAAAATATAAAAGAAAATGAATAGTTCACTGGAATGCAGGCCCAACATGAGAGCATCTGTGACAACAAAACATTTAATAAAGTAGCAAAGTATATAAATACAGTATACTGGCCATATCGCAGGTACATGTATATTTTATTCGGGAAAATGCTCATTTTAAGCAGGATTAGAGATTTTTGTTTTATTTAGCTATTTTCTATAAATTTTATAACTAATTTTGACAAAAAATTCCCATTCAAAATTACCAGCTAAACAGTAGTAGAAACACAAAGTATTACAAAAAATCTATTTAATAACTTACAACTAGTCCAAATACAGCAGCAAGGTTCTCTTTCTCGAATCCTTCAACATTAAAAGCAGCAAAGAGTATTATGATAATTATTGCTGGTATGTAAGCATTAATGAGGTCCCAGACATACGTGCCTAGCCAGTAAGAGCTAGCATTAACACCACTAACAAACTGGAGATGCTTAGCCTACATGTATACAAAAATATATAATAATTATTTTGTCAACTGTACAACATTAAGCTAGGTTCAGGGTCAGAGTTCAGACTTTTTATGCTACAACCAGAAGTGCTGTATAAAGCAATGGTGAAACACAAAAATAGAACTGGTTCTATTTTGCATTTATCTATTGCGTTATACAGTACTTCTGGTTGCAACATAAGAAGTCTGAACCCAGTTTCAGCTACTTGTAGGTTTAAAAATGAGCAATATGAAGTATATTAATCAGTAACCAATATTACCTTAGATTGCTTTTCTTGTATTGGGAAAACAATAAAACTGGAGTATAAGAAGCTAAGTCCAAACATTGACAAAATACTGATCATGAGTCCAAATCCAAAATCAGCAGTATTAACAAACTGTGTGTATATATAATAATAATAATAATAATAATAATAATAATAATAATAACATACATCATCGTCATCATTCAAATCTTTAGGGAGTGGATCGTTGGTCACTGTGATGGAGACACCACTATTCTTTGACTTCAGGTAAAGATTATAGAATCCATTCAATGCTGCAGCTGCCATGTGATAAGCCTAAGAAATAAAAAGTACTTAATGTATTGTCTTTTGATGTATTGTCTTGAAGTCTAGATGCTATAGGTAACAAAATAATGATTCTCCTTTTTTAATTTTTACATCAATAATAATAATATAATAATGTTTAAGATTGTAGGCAGCGCAGTTTTTTAAATAAAATCCATCATTTTGTTTCAATCTGTGCATTCCCAATGACATGTGGCTCCTCTGCCAATCACAAATGTTTACAACAATTTTCAAAACTTCATTCCAGCCAATATTCCTGGTAGCATGATCTAAAGGAAAGAGTGTAGCTAACCTGATTATTATACCAGATGGTGACAGTTGGTTTGGTGTCAGGAGGTGAGGGCTGACTTATCCTGCTCATTTGGCAGGTATTATCCTGAGTACTACTACAGCTACATATTGATGATGATGAAAGTGAGCAAGATTCAGACTGACAGCTATCTTTGCTACTCGAATAACTATAATTCCAATAAGAGTTGTCTAGCTGGAAGCAGTTTAAATTAGGATCATCTGAAGAACAAGAGTTTTCCTCTTTTAGTGCATAATTCAAATAAGCACAAGTATTGTCTTCGTTATCAAAATTACCACAAGTAGAATAGACTGGTTCAGGTGCATGGACTACATACCCAGCCTACAGTATAAAAAATAACATTGTATAACTGGACTTGCTTTAATAAAAAATAAATGTACATATTACATGCAGTGTCAATTGCCCAACAGTCACATGACATTTCATGATTTCAATATGATTCTACAGTAGCATCAACACAGCCACTATTGAGCTTACTATTTAAGTAAGTTAAGGTTTAAAGTAGTTTTACTTTTGCAAAAATATTATTGCATGCAGTTGCAGGAACTTGAGTAGAAATTTTATTTTTTACAGTAATGGATAATAAAACATAACAAACAATAAATAGATAAATAAATAGATATAATGCATGTAAAATATAACTTTATAAATTTACATGTACATGTACATGCCTGTACATGTATACCTCAATTAATCAATGTATAGGAATTAGGATTAATTTGGGAGACATACCGTACAGAAGGAAATTTTGGAGGGACTAAATTTTGGCGAATTGCTAAATTTTGGTGATTGGCGAAATTTAATTTGGCGAATTTGTGGCCACGTGCCATTGAGCATGCGTATAATGGCTCAAAATGGCGAATTTTTATTTTGGCGAATGGCTATCAAAACGCCAAATTCGCCAAATTTAACTACCTCCAAAATTTCCTTCCATACGGTACATTATACAATAGACTTAACTCATCTCAGTGGGTCTTACCCCAATTATCCATTAATACTAAATTTACTAGTATATCCTGCCGATTCTAACAATAATGGGCATTTAATGCCTTTTTGCTTTCTGACATACCTTAAGCCTACTATTATTTACGTCTACTAATTTTAGCGAAATCAACAAAAGTCATGTTTAGCGTTACTAATTTTAGCGTTTTTAACCAAATTAACTATAAATAATAACCATTATAATGAATAATAATTATTTTGGCGTCTATTTAATTTAGCGAATTTAAGCTCTCTCGCTAATATAGCTAAATTTAGTAGACGCTAAAAATAGTAGGCTTAAGGTAATACTTCCTGTTGGTGGGTGTGGCTAAATGTGACATCATACAAGGCAGAGATTCTAAGCAATAAGCATGCCAATACAAGAAAACCTCAAAATACCACATGTAGATGAATCTCCTTGGTTGCTATTCTGAGTCTTTAATGAGAGCTAATGATCCCAATCTTTAAATTAGTGCCATTAGCCTATTACAGTACTAGGTACGAGAATAAAGGACTATTTTTTAAATGCAGCAATGGATTTCACTGGATCCCTGCCTTCTATGACGTCATGTTTAGCCACACCCACCAACAGGAAGTAATATGTCAGGAAGCAAAAAGGGCATTTTTGAAAGCTCATATCTCAGTGAATAATTTTTTTGAACAATGGAAGTCGGTATACATCATTTCTATGGTCAAGTCATCATACTAAGCCACTAAAATAAATACCTTTAAAAATGGGGGCAGTTACACTTTAATATTACATCAATTTTAAATCATAGCCAAATACATATGCAATACAAAATGTACATACATACATGGCATGTACAATACATGCAATACATTACTCTTGCTTAAGCCTGTAATATATACCTGATATATTAAGAAAAAGTTGTATAGTTTCACTTCTTCTGATAATTGAAGTAACTTCTCAGCCACAAATACATTCACACTATCAACAGGACCTGACAAATCATCATGATCATTAACGGATATTGACGGATTCAGAGGACAACCGGAAATGGCAGTACCATAATTATCGCAATAGTAGTAATCAGATATGCCATAGCAACAACTAAAAAAATAAAAATAAAACAAAAATAATAATATGTAATATATTACCCTAAACAATTCAGACAAGGTTTATAGCCAAAATTATCAGAATTTCCACAAGTAGAACGAAGATCACTCTGTCAATAAAATTAATCATTTAATAAAAAATATGTATATACATGTACATACTGTACTCCTTGAGGCACAATATTTGTCAAGTATTTGATACTTGTACTGACAGCAGGATGAGGTATCACTTATTGTTTCAACACTATCATTAATTGATGATACTGAGTCGGTGAAATCAAAAAAGTTTGTGCTTCCTAAAAATGCCACCTCACTATCCTGCAGTAGAGAATAATAATAAAAATGGTAATTTTTAATTGAGGTACAAAATTTTGTATAAATTGGCTATTTCATGATACCATATAGCAGGTTTTTTTGAGGATAATACATTTTGCGAATGACCAGTATCCAGAGGTTCGCGGAATTAATTTTCGCGAATTTCCACTAATCTGCCATCGTGTACTGTATTAAATTGATTTTCAAGGAATTTAATTTTGCGAATCTTAAAAAATCCGCAAAATTTGTTATCCTCGAAAATAACCCGCCATACGGTAGGTACATGTAAAGGCCATTTACAAAAATCAATACAATTATGCTACTGATATAAATTACACAGTAAATGCATAATTCTACACATGAAGCACTAACTGTAAATGAAAGTGATGGATCAAAAGAAGCCCAAAACAGCGACACGTTGTTCGAAGGAGCTGAGTTATCAATGCTCAACACTCTGCTGGGTGAGGTCGCTCTGGTAGCAACTTTAGGCACGACTTTGGCAACAATAAGTCCAAATAGAACAAATATCAACGGTATCACCAGCTGCCAGATGACAGCCTGCCAGAAGCGAATGGAATGATAGAAACGCTTGAGGAACATTGCAGCAAATTGTTGGACCCAGAGTAAAAGGCCAGTATTAAGGACTGAGTTTGATTGAGACATCATTGTACCTGATAGATAATGTACATATACACAATGCACATGTATGAAGAGTGAATAAAAGGATTTTTACATGTTAAGCTTACCATATCCTTCTTCATCAGCCTCAGCTAATGTGCTGTATCTCCTTCCACTTTGCTTTCTGGTTCTTGGATTTTTAACAGCTACTCCCTCTTCTTTAATAAATAAAATAAATACAGCATGTAAAGCGCATTTTAAACTGTGTATGCAATATGCATTGAGAATTGAAGGCTTGGCTCTAATAAGTTTACTATTTAAACAATACTAAATTAAGCTTTATCAGTAGTTTTAGTACACAAAATTAAAAGTGAGCTTAAGCTACTAGTGCTACTTTTATGATGCATTTCTTTATCAACTAATTTTAATTTCATTAAACACAAGAATTAAAGAATTAGGCTGACCTTCATTCAGATTCACTGATAGGTCAGTCTCATCTTCAGCATCACTTTTTGGCGGTATTGCTGCTCCTACTGGACCGCTGGGAACAGACTGAGCCCTTTAAGAACATGTAATAAACATAGAGTCAGTAATATTTACAGAGCTTATACCCAGATTTTTGTAAACATAGCCAAAGTAACATATTTAAACGTACATGTATACAGAATATAGTTTTGCTGCAGTAAATATTAGTAACACATTCATTAAACCAGGCTTGGGGCGAGTACTTTGGTACTCGTACTTAAGCATGCTTAAGCACAAGTTTGAAAGTACTCGGTATTTACTCAAGTACTTTTGAACAAAAATTACAAATACTCGTACTGTACTTAAATACTAGTATGTTTTTAGTGCTTACAAGTACTTTGAAGTACATTTTTCGATGCAATGCTAATGTGTTGATATAATAAATACTAGCTAGTGTAAACCACATATATTTACCTCCTGTGGGTCCCATACTATGACACTGGTCAGTTTGGATTTGAAAAGTTCATAAGATGTAATAACTGTCTGATTTAATTTATTAATTTTAAAACTAACTTATTAATTATTTGGGTGTGGTCAAGTGCTTAAGTAGTACTTAAGTACTGCAATAGAGTACTCGTACTCATACTGAATACAATTGTAAAAATGAGGGATTTGTACTCGTACTCATTTTAAAAATCTAACAGGTACTTGTAATGTACTTAAATACTTTTTAAAGTACTTCGCCCCAAGCCTGCATTAAACATATTACTCATGTATATTTTAATTATGCACTTTATATTCTACAGCAAACTGACCATTTACACATGTAGTTCCAGCAAATACATTGTACATTACATTACCAGCTAACTTATACTGTGAGATTATTATTATTTACATACTTTGAGTTTAGTAATGTGTTATCATAGCCAGTTGACACCCTCATGAATACTTCCTCCATTGTAGTCAATGATACACCAAAACTGCTGATCCCAAGGGCATCCTTTTGATCTATAATTAGTATATAATGTACATCCAGTCATCCATCAAAGTTGTTATTAATTATTATTATTATTATTATTATATTATTACTATTATTATTATTATTATTATTATTATTATTATTATTATTATCATCATCATCATCATCATCATCATCATCATCATCATTATTGCTATTATTATTACTATTATTATTATTATCATTATCAATATTATTATTATTATTATTATTATTATTATTATTATTATTATTATTGTTATTATTAAAACATACTCTCAAAGCTGTCAAAGAGTTGAGCAAAAAGATGAGATGATTGCGAAGGTAGAGTGAAAGAGAGTTCAGACCCAATGTTAGTGCTGACGGCAGCTCCAGTCACCATTCTCTCTACTAGTGACACAACATTATCAACATTGCAACTAGGATCCTTCACAACTGTAAGGTGATATCCTACACCATACCTAAAGCAATAGTAGAATGTATAATTTTTAAAATGGAGAATTCTCTCCAAGTCATTTTTGACAAAATTTGGCCAAAGACCATGTACTAAGCAAGACTGCAAAAGTCGTGGCAGACGTACATGTATTATTTTGGGGTTAATCTTACTTAGTAACGCTACCGCGTTACTAATAGTACAAGGACTTATCTCTAATTTTTAAGCAACTTAAAAAATTTCTAAAAATCAATTTTGATCAGAATCAGCTCAAACTTTCTACACAACATAAGTATATGTACACATACATGTACATGCAAGTACAGTAGTAAGAAATTATTATATTTCATGCTTCTTGCCACATATTTACTACTTTTCTGTACCTTGTCTTTAAAAATAATGAAGATCCACTACATTTCAGCTTCCCTTCAGCCATTATAGCAATACGATCACCTAACAAATCAGCTTCATCCCTAGAAATATAAACCTATCACAATTACCATAAACCATGCAGAATTCTTTAATAAACATGCAATAACACTAAGGCCACGTTTACACAGCAATGAAACCGATGCAATCCGTATAGTTTTGTGCCTGTTTTATGCTTCTGTTTACACAGAAACGAATGAAAACATGACAGAATCTTGATAGAACTCTATGAAAACAAAAATGGTGTTCAAAGTGGATACTTTAAAAACGATGCATTTTGCGTTGCTGTGTAAACGTAGCCTAAATCAAATAGCTGAATTTCTGACTGTTTAATGCCTTAAATTCTAAATCATTAAATTAAATATATCAAGAGTAGATAGGCTAAAGATTACAATTTATCTATTGATTCCATTCACAAACTTACATGTAAAATTTCTACATGTACAGTTACAGACTACAGTACTAGCTATAATGCGTGTGTATAATTAATACATGAAATGAGTTGTCAATAGAATAGTTCTTCCTTCCTTGTGTCTAATCAGTAGGTCCCAGGTAGCCCTTCTAGCATAAGGATCCATACCGCTAGTAGGCTCGTCCAGTATGACCACTTCTGATCCGCCCACCAGGGCTATACCAACACTTAGCTTTCTTTTCATGCCACCGGAGAGTTTCTTTGACTGCGTCTTTGTCTTGTCGACTAAATTCAAGTCTGCTATCATGGCAGGTACTTCTTGTTTTACTCTGTGACCAGGACAACCCTAAACAAAGTTAAGTACAAGCATGAGATAAGAATATCCAAGTATATGACTACATGTACATGTACATACATGTACATGTACATACATGTACACGTAACTTACGTGCCAAAATTAAACAGGCTCTGCAATTTATGAACAAGTGTAAAAACTAACATGCCTATGGCATATTCAATTACATGTACATGTATGACTATTGCAGTTTCATAGTGTCTTTGAATTTTTTGTGGGGAAATAGATTTAGAGGTTTATAAAATATAAATACATCTATAATAAAACCATGAAGATAAACTTCATCTATAATGTATGCTGTTACCTTGAGTCTAGCAAAAAAGCTCAAATGTTCAGACACAGTCAGTCTGTCAAACAGAACGTTGTGCTGTGGGCAAATACCCAAATTGTATCGAATCAAGTCAATATCGTTAACCACATCAAGTCCATTGATAGCCGCTCTTCCTTCAGTAGGAGGATATAATCCTGTTAGTATTGACATCGTGGTTGTTTTTCCAGCTCCATTGTGACCCAGTAGAGCAGTTATTTGACCTTTAAACATCTTTAATGTTAAGTGATCCACTGCTAGTTTTCTCTTCTTTAGACTCTATAAATAATGATTATAAAATAAAGTATACCGTATCTCCTTAAATAAAAGCCCGGGCGTCTATTTCCTAAAATGGTATTTGGACCTCGAAAAAATATATAAAAAATAAAAAAAAATTAGGCCCAGAGTGGGGTTCAAACCTGTGACCTCATGCTTTTGACTTCGGGAACTTCAGGCATTATCCACTAGACTACTGAGTCACTCCTGGGCTAGTGTTGCATATTTATAGTTTAATTCTATTGCTACCCCGGCGTTTATTCGAATGCAGCTTCTATTTAAGGATTTACGGTACATGTATATATGCAGCCCAACTCATTGTGTCTATATTACCATTCTATCAAACACTTTAGTTAGTTTATCAATACTGATGCCAACAGGAAGGTCAACTGGTTCCTCTTCATGAGCTGTTGGGTCATCAGTAGCTTGAGACAAAGCTGCCAACTCTTCTTCCTATAGCACAAGTATAAAGTACAATTAATAAAGTACATGTACATAAAACACGTGTGTATAAGTATATGTACAACATGTTAGCTGGCAATAATAGGCTGTAGTATTAATCAAAATGTGTGCCAAAATTAATTGATTCACACATAAGTGCCCTCATTTCAGAGGTACATGCTTTTGTATTGGTTTGTACAAATTGGGACATTACAATTAAAAGTATCTTTATTATGAAATAATCATTGTGTTTTCAAAGGTTGCCATTGGTACAATGTACATGTACATGCAGATACATTTGTATATAATTATTATTAATTTACAGATAGAGGCTTTGATCTCCTGTAGCCACACCAGTATGAAGGAAGAAATGGGAAGTAAAGGGGCTTTGGAACACCATATCTCCCAGGCTTAACAGCATCAATATACCTTTAAAATGAATAACAACAACATAATAATACTAGTAATAACAGCAACAACAAATAAAAGAGTATAAACATTAAGGTACCACCCTTTTCCCAGCTCAGATGTACATGTACATATACAAACATACTTCACCAGGTCAATAACAACAATAAATTTAACAAGAATAATAACGTAATACAGTATAATAAATGTAAAATGCTTACCAATACAATACCATGTACAATACTGTATCAACGATCATCATGAATATAACCCAGCCCATGTTAAAGCTGTCAACGATGGAGAGTGGACGTGCAAAGTTTTCAAATGATAATCCTTCGAGACGAACCTCAAGAGTAGTGAGAACATACACTCCATAACCAACACAAGTGTTAGAAAGAAAGCATGTTCCAATTTTTGTTCCACTATGACGAAAAATAGTAATAATAATAATAATAATAATAATAATGATTATACTGTGTATTCTTAAATAGAAACCTAATATCCCAAAGTCAGAATCGCCCACCAATATAAACTTAAAATTAATGTTCATTATTGTTTTGCAGAATACGCCGTACGTGTACAGTGCATCTAATACTCACAAGTTTAAAGTTGAATAGAGTGGGCCCAGGATAAGATATGGAAAGAAAGAGACAAACCAGAGAATAAAACCAGCTAATAAGCCAATCCTGGCAGAATTGAACCAAACACTAAAAACAAAATATAAACATAATCATAAAACATACAATGATAGCCATACATGAACATGCATACGTACATGACATGTACATGTAGAGTACATGTATATGTAAATGTACATGTACATGTACATGTACATGTACATTTACATATCTACATGTACATGTACATGTACATGTAGATACCACTACTGATTGCCAATGTTTGATAACTGCCAAATTAATTTCAATAATAATCCTTATCATGACAACTGCAATCTTTTAATGTACATGTACATGTATATGTTGTTCTTTAGCTGAAATGAATCAAATGAGCTTTTTATGCAGAAATAATTTAATTTGCAATAATAATGAGCTTTAATTTCGCTATTCCAAAAAACTTTAAATTTTTTTAAAATTCAATTTTGATTGGAATCAGCTCAAACTTTCTATGCAACATAAGTACATGTACAATGTATAAGCATCAGAAAAATAAAAATGGAGAATTTTCTTTCGTTTTCAATGAAATTTGGCCAAAGACCCTAGTGCAGGGTCTTTGTCTCAGTTTTGGAGCAGCTTAAATCAGAATCAGCTGAAAATGCCCATGTCACATAAGTACAAGTATTATAAGTACATAACAAATTGTACCTGACAAAGAAACAGAAAGCGATCCCAGAGACCAGAAAAAAGAACAGAAACAAGAAAATGAGAAAGACATTACTCATTGCAAAAATCCGTCCATACTATTCACAAATACATGTAAATAAAATACATTTAAAAAGAACCATATTTTATGTATAGTACCTTTAGCAGTATAGTCATGATGACAAGTGGCACGAAGTAGAATAGTAATTGTTTAGTGAACCAAGTGGTCCACAATATCCAGTTACTCAATCCCATCATTTTCATTGTTTCTCTGATACGCGACTCCTTTTCTAGCACCAGCTCCTAAATGAAATATTTTTAACGTGCCAGCCTTCATTTCACAAGATTTCGTGTGCACAATGAACAGCATTATAATTAGAATTTAATACATGTATTTGTTACTTTATATTAAAATGTACATGTGATTGGTATTACACACCTATATACTGTGCAAATAGATCTACTTGTACATGTACATGTATTTAACCAAATTCCACACAGCATAAACCCACTAAACAGTATTTGAATACATATGTACTAAGGGTTCACATGCATGCATTAATGATGCCAAATACATGTACATGTAAATGTACTACTAACAGCTATATCCATGTACATGTATGTACTATATTGCTGAAAGTTGAACTTAAATATTTGAGAGCAAAATAAACATGTAGCAGAATTGAAAAATGCAACTTCATAGTCAGTTTTAGTGATATCAACTTTACAGGATGCAATGCAGTACATGCATATTATGTGTACATGTAATGATGTAAGATACAGTACATGTACATGTAAGATACAGTACATGTACATGTAAGATACAGTACATGTACATGTACAATGTACACATATAATATTATTCTATTGTACCTTGACAAATACTCCGGCAGAATAGAGGAATGTTAGTATCATAAAGAGAGGAAGGACAACATTGACAAAATCAAGGAAAAAATCCTGACGATATTGCGGATAAGGAAATTGCTAAAAATAGTAAATAATACATAAATAATCATACAAAATTAGTAAATTATAATAAGGACACAAAAGAAAAAGGAGAGTACAACAGAAAGTCCACAAATCTTAGAGTATCACTAGCTAAAGCATTAATAAGGATTAACTGTTACCATAACGAGTTGTTTTCCTGAGTCTAATATGTCATGTGTCTAATATTTCATGGTATGCTTACTATGTTACTATAATTTCGTGGGTTTAAATTTTGTGGTAAGTCACAAAACCGCAAAAATAAAGTGTTACAAAAATACTATACAGTATTATAAATTTATAATCATGATCAAGAGACTTATTTGGAGTATATTCATGTAAGAGCTGTACACACAAACTATCCTACTCTGTCTTAGGCTTGGTTTACACAATGAAGCATGGTCTTGTGTTGCGACTGGAAGTGCTGTATAAAGAAATGCCAGGGTGCATCAATGCGTCAAGATAGATTATGAGCCTACATGTATTTTGATGCTTCAACGCACGACCCCATTTTTTGCTTTATGTAAACCAGCCTTTATGCTCCATTTTTAAAAGCTATGTAAACTGTCAGACACAAAAATTAAAACCACAAAATTGCCAAATCATGGAATTTAATTATGTATGACAAAGGACTATGTATTATGTATGCATGATTAATTACGTATGTATGTTTAATTATGTATGACTCCTTGTATGACAAAGGAGCTATTCATGTACTGTATATGCTAGCTTTGGCTTACCCTAATGTTCACAGTGTCATAAGTGTCATCGACATATTCTCCTGTTTTCCATTTCACAATAGCTTCATTCATTACCTTCTCTACTTGCATGAATCCAGTAATTAAATAATAACTACAAATAAAATTAGTAATGACAACATAATTTCTAAAAAACAACCAGAAACATGTTAAATACAACTAATACTTTATTCATGTCAATATTATTGTACATGTTGCTCTTATTTGCTATTGCCATAGCAAGGCTGCAAAAGTCATGGCAGCCATTTTGAAGTGGGGTGAATCCTACTTAGTAACGCTACCGCGTTACTAATACACATCACTGAGTACATGCACATGTAAAATATACCATTTAAAATGGCTCCCAATTGCTAATATAGAATGTTTGAGCTCATTCTGGCTATATGCTAGCTATGCTAAAAGTATCTGGCTATATGCTATATTGGTAATATATTATCAATCTTATATATCACACACATGTACATGTAATGTGTCGGTATACTCACTTGTCAGTAATAGCTCCGCCTCCAGTGTCAAACTGATTACTAACAGAATTAGTGTTCCATTCATCATTACAATTCGGAAATCTTATACTATACTTGGTATCATTAGAAAGACTCTCAAAGTATATGCCTAAAATAAACAATGGCATTGAAATACATGTACATGTATATGCATCAAAATCAGACAGAAAGGGTAATAAAAACTGAGAAATCCTTTCTAGCATTTTTTGGCAAAATTATGTATATGCACACGTATCATACTAATTGCTTTAAACAGTCATTAAGCCAAAAACTGCTTTTACATACATGAAGTATAACTTAAGAGCATTGGTCTATACTTCTATATGTATGATATAATCAGAGTTTTGATAAGAAATTTAGTTTTAAAAAGTATACGTAATGTACATGTATGTACATGTACACTACGCACAAAAAGAGATATGTGTATGTACGTGTACATGTATCTCACCTATAATACGACTAAAGCACCCATACCCTTCTGACTCATTTTTAATGGACCTAATGAAATCGTCTTCTGTAGGAAACCCAACGACTTCATTTGATGTCTTCCCAATCATTGGAGCAAAAAAAACCTGAGCCAACTCATTTGCTAAAAACGTCTCAATAACTTAGTGATAATAATTCCAGTAACAAATACCTTCGCTTGAATTGGGAGCATAATATATTTTATTACGATAATAGTCATTCTGGTCATTGTCTGTGAGTCTTGTTGTATCAAATGTTCTGAAGCATATATCGTCACCTTTAAACAAGCCCAGCCTATAAAATATAGAATATACATGTACAATGTATATGTATGAAGGGGTTTCCCACAAAAGCATGCTAAGTGAGCTAAACAGCATGAGCTTCATGAGCTGACAAGCACTACAATATAGTACATGGTTTTTGAAGCAACTTTTAAAATTCAGTAAAAAATCCAAATTTAATCGAAATCAGCTCAAAGTTGATACACAACATAACAACATGTATGCATACCAAAAAATTATAAAAATAGAGTTTTCTCTTCTAGCCATTTTTGACAAAATTTGGCCAAGGCTAAGCCTTTGGTCTTTCGCCCAATTTTTGAGCAAATTAAAAAAAATTCATTAAAAATCTAATTGTGATCAAAAATTTTTAGACAACATAAGAACATGCACAGTATCAAAAAAATCGGAGAATTTTTTCCTTTTGAAATACCCCTGTTAAATTATATAGTACAGAGTCTTTGACCCAATTTTTGAGCAACTTGCCAGTCCACTGACAAGAAGCTATATAAGTATTATGCACACATTTTGAAGAGTAATTATGGATGATTGTATACCTTAGTCCCACGAGGAATATAACTGCTAGCAATGGCAAAACAATCTCAAATACTGTGCCAATGGGACGCCGAAACTAAAAATAGGAAAATTATAAATAAAAGACAACATCATTACAGCATAATAAAGTACATGAACATGTATGAAATACTGTAAACCTATTAATGTTAGCAGCTACTTTATTTAGCGTTTATGCTTAAATGTCAAATTAGCGACTATTAAATTTGGCGTATCATTAAACCTTTTCCACTTTTCTGTTAGCTGCTGCTGTCGTTCCACTGGGTTCTCCTTCCTCTGGTAGCATCACCGACCGAGCAGAAGAGACTCAAGAGAGCCATCTACTAGTATCAGCAGAGTATCAGCGACATCTTGTGATCACGTGACCGGGTGTTTTTATTAGCGAATATTAAATTTAGCGTGTTTAGGCTCTTCGCTAATATCGCTAAAATAAGTAGCACGCTAAAATTTGTAGTTTTACAGTAGATTTTGTATGACATATCTACATGTATATAAAACAACAAAATTTAATTTGTTTTGATAATATAAATCATTGACCATAACTACTTCCATTGATCTCACCCACACTTTACTTAGGTAAGGAACTGGTCCGTTAAATTTTAGGCACCATTTTGGCAGATTTATTGTTGGTAAAGCAAAAGGCAAAGCTAAATGTAGTTATCCTTTCCTGTTGTGTATAACATGCCAACTTGTTTTATCCATGTTCATGTTACATTTTTTGCATTCATACTAGCTTTAAAAGAATAAAATATTTAGTCCACTTCCATTAACTCTGGCTCTGTGAATGTGGTTTTAATGAGAGTAAGGCCAGAGTAATCCTACTACACAACTTTATAGCATTAAACTGTCTAATAATAAAATTAGTTGACCCAGGTCTTCCCCAGCATTTGTGTGGACCAATTTATGCACATTTAGACTGACTATACAAAATGTGTGCTGGATACAAGGGATTGACATTTTCACAGTCAAAAAAAACAAATGAATCTCAATCAATTATGACTACTTAATGACTGTAATACTAAGGCAGCACAGATTATAACTAGGACAAGCACTCTGGTGATTATACTAACTCACATGACAGAAAAGATGTGATAAGACAAACAGTCTACATGTGCAGTGTAATACCAGCCCCTTGCTGCCCCATTTAAGCTAACCCACCCACTCCTTTTGTATGGGGTTAAGACAAGAGGGTGTCCCTATGTCAATGTGAATTATGTTAATACTGTCATTTCTGCTTAATTTATAATCATCTATAGACTCTCACATCCGTGCTGACAGAGTAGATAATAAAATAAGCACAAGTTACTTTTGATAACAATTACAACTTAAAGTAAACTAACTGTAAATTGATGCATGCAAGTGAAACCCACTCCCTTGGAATCTACATGTATATTATACATGTACATGTGGGCATGTACGTGTATGTACGATTGTAGAGATGAGCTCTTTCTTAGCTGGGAACTTTAAGGTAAAATGAGGCCCATGAAAGACATCATAATAATTATATATATATCTATATACACGAATTCAAAACTCTCACAGTCCTCAGACATCATCCCTTGCGATAAATAAACACTCTCGCATTAAAGTACTCTAGTGAGGCATATCTATGAGTGAAGTAGACTAGCTCAAGGGTCAGGCCAGGCTCCGCCTGAGTAGAGCTACAACTACAAGTGAATCTTACTTGAAGAATAAAGTTCTTCCATAACAACAAGAAGTATTGCTGGGTTAGTAGGGAGCATGATTTCCAGCACCGACCGCTCGGCTTCATCTTCTGTGCTGTGCCTTCTTCAGCTGGCCGGAATCTCTGCCAGAATTAAAAAGAAGTCATGCTTTGGTCATGAGGTCACCATTGCGTCATAGTACAGTGTTAATTATAATCATAATAGAGAGAGGGAAAGTTTTCCTCCTCCCTTTTGCTATGATTGCTATCAAATGGTGTAAGACTGTCCAGGATTACATTACAGTCTTGAATTTAATTAAAAACAATGTTAAATCAATTTTAACAGTGTAGACTATAAATATAAAATTTCAATGCAAACACAAGTTCAATCTAACTTCTACCCCATCATGGCAATGAGTAGTATTCTTCAGATATTTGCTTTAGCTGATATAACTTTCACTTGTCCCATGCCCTCAAGAAGTGTAATGATGACGTCCTGATTCTTTCCCCACAGTTGACTTATTTCTTTATCAAGCTGTTTCTCGAGTGAAAGGCGACGGACATCATCACGCAATCGACCAGCTTGATCCATCAACTCAAGAAAATCACCATCAACATTTATGAGTTGATAGTCTGTTCTTTTAAGCACAGGAACCTATTAAATCATAAAAATTCATTTTGAAAGGACCAATAATATTATACTTCAATGTTTTCTTTGGTTGGACAGATGTCTTCATGCTTACGTCCAGTGAATACATCCAAACCTATCAAGTGCATTTTAGCATGACCATGCTTTCCAGGCTGTGCTTTGGATAGTTCCATTATTTTACAAGGGAATCCTTGAAGCATTGCGTACCCTCCTTTCCGTAAAGAAGAACACTTGACTGGACAAGTAAATGACATATCAGCATCACCTCCAAAGAAATCATTACACAAAGCCATTTTAGTGTACAGATAATCTCATGCAGGCAAAATATCAGCTTCAGATTGATGCTTGTTTGGTAAATGTTATACTGTGATTGTATTTTATATGCACTTATCATTGCCTAGGATTGTGCAATCTTTTAGTATTTGCACTATTTTAGCCACGCCTTTCATTGCTGAGCAACGTGCAACAAAGCAAATTCCAGAACTGCAGAACACAATATTCAGTTTCCCCGTCCAGCTGTCCATAGGATCCAGTGTCCAGCTCTGTAAAAAGCCACGAACAACTTATACTTCGCGTCTTAAGGTACATTGTATGCACGCTCAGGCTGTCATTCACTGCAGCTTTGTACTTTTATTTTTGGTGATTGGCAGCCTTTCATTTATAATCAGGTTTTAATTTGGAGAGTGGCTATTGAAATGCAATTTTATAAAAAAATTTCCCTCAAAATTCCAAAATTGCCAGCTATATTTTATACAATTTAACATCGTGTATTACTTTTATAAACAAACTGCACAAATAGAAAGTGTCTATTTTTATTTAAAGCAGTATGGTCTAATACCATTATACTAGCATTACAATTATACTACAAATAGCTAGCTAATGCAAATAATTCAACAGTGGTTCACGATAGTTGGTATCATTTTCCCTTGAATTCATCATTTCTCCTTCCTCTTGTTCACGTCTTTTAATGCACTTGTATTTCTCCAGTTTCATTTTAGCATAATGCCCAAATACCCTTGCCTTTCTTCCTATTAATGTGTACTTCATCCTCTTGATTACTTTTATGGCTAATCCAATTATTATTTTTATCAGTACACTATACAGCAAGACTGCTACAATTATCATTGATTTTTTCCCACTCATCTCCTGATATAAAGTGATGATTTCAACGAGTAAGAGATTAACAAGAACAAAAGACTCGACTCCATTCACATGCTTGTTGCGGAACGGCTTCCAATAGACTTGTATAAAAGTCAGTGGACTCAGAGAGATGACATATAAAGAAAGAAGAGTGACTAAGCTCTTGCTCCTATAGTACACATAAAACAGTTGACTCAGTGACAGTATAAACAGCCTGGCACCAAACAACCAGCCCCACCCTTCTCTATACTGGCCATGAAAAACATCTACAAGATTCCGTCTCTTTCTAACACATTTACAGTGCAAGGCAACAGAGCAGAAAGTTGTCCACAGCATGAAAGGCAGTACATAAGTGATGGTCATTATACCAGCTAGTATCATGAGACTAGCATGCCATTGATTCCTCCAGTACATCACGTTCCCATCTCCAAACCATACAAGGTAGTTCCCCTGCTGGGTTTTGAGGCTAGTATAAGTGAAAGTGGTTACTATACTTCGTAAAACCTTTGAAAAAGACATAAAGCAGAGAGTGGCTAGTACTTGAATTGAGGACTGTGATATCACATTGGATATTTTTGATGATTTCTTACTGACAAGTACCAATGCACCGACTATTAGCCACAGGTATATTGGTAATAAATAAGCTAGGCTTGTTTTTACAAGATTATTCATACCATTATACACACAGTGCTTGAAGCTAAACTCCATATTCAATAAACCATAGAACAGGCCAATTAATGGTTGGTTAGTATATATTATATCCTCTTTGATGCTTACCATTATCATTGCTGAATAAAAGAAGCAGCCAGCCAAGTAGCTCTCAGATACAGTGACTCGAAAAGTAAAAAAAATCAAAACAATGATTATACCATAGACGGCCAGTGCTAGTAGGTAGAATAATCCTGTATTTGAACATTTTCCACACTCTGTTGATGAAAACATCTCACTATAGCCCTCAGTACACCCGCCACACAGTACTCCTGTCCTATGTGTCCGACACAATGAATCAGCTATCAATACATTAACACTAGATACACCTTTCTTGCAGAAACCGACTGGACAGATATCAGCATAAGCAATGACTGAATTATTGCTGCTATTATCATTAACTGGGTGTAATATGTTATCTTGTATTGTTACCTCACCAAACCATGATTGTGCTCGTATCCCCAATGTGGCTGTGTTAATATCACATCTCCCATTAGTTACTATATTCTCTTCAATGAGATACGGATGACAGGTACATCGCCCAAGACCATCCTGCTCACTGTATGACAGTTCGAATCCAAGCGGACACGATAAAAAATCAACATATACTTTAAACGCCAGCAACGTCTGTGGTATCATGTAACCAACTTCAAGTTCATAGCAACCTTTACATTTTAATAGAGGAACTGTGACAATTGAACACTGGTGCTTCAGGAATAGTATAGACTGTGTTATACTCATTTTATTATTATGGTGCTTACGTCCAAGAGCATTGATTTCTAGTGCTGCTGGACTGGATTGGTTCTTATAGTTACTGGCTGTCAGTTGTAAGCTCAAGTCCTCTCCAGGATACTTATGGAACTTTGTGTTATCTGGAAAATGTGTCAAGCAAGAAGCATTGCTATTGACACTCTCTAGTGCATTACAGATACACAAGGCAATTGGTGGAGATGCAAAATACTTTCTGACCGAATCTGTAAAATATCTACTGAACGATTTATTGCAATGTTGTAGGCCATCACTGTATATCAAAGTAACTGGATTATTCCTATCAACAAAGTGAACTGAAATATCATCATTGCTATCATCAATAAATTGTATAGGACATGATTTGTACTGACCATAGGGACTAGCCACAGCACTGATCATACTGTATAAGAAATACCCTTCACCAAAGGATAATGAAATATTTGCTGGTCCTTTGATAAATAGGTATGATAATTCTTTTAATAATATACTCTGTCCTTCTATAGCATGACTTTGACTACAAAAATAATGAAATCATAACCACATTAATTATTTTGTGTGTATGTGTAATATTTACCTTATTTTTATTAATCCATTGAATGTTATGTTTGTGTCTGTTAGTGCAATCCCTGATCCTGTGTTCTGTTGTATAATAAACTGCCCTGCTCCCCATTGTCCCCCCTGCTTCCCAGTTCCTCTGATTATTACAATATTTACTCGCACAAATTTCATTGTTGATCCCTTAAGAAGGTCCCAATCATCTTCTTTGTGATAATGGCCATCTATATTAAATGGTGACATCCCTTCTCCATTCCTAGTTATTGCAGAATCCTCCATTATAATGCTAATGTTATATATATTGATCTCTTCAATGTTTGTACTGTCGCTGGTGGCATATATTGCATGACCTTCCCTAGTAGCCATGTTCAATATAACAAGGCAACCCTTTATTGTAACAAGAGCATTTCCTGAAAGGTAGTTAGGGTAGCCTATGAACATTCCTCCCCCAAATGCAGCACCGGTGTTTGCTAGTATTGTCATATTACTGAATGTTATATTGATGTTGTTATTGTTGTTGTTTACATTTTGTTGTTTGTTTGTTGATGGTCTGATAATAAATATGCCAACGCCACCTCCTTTTCTGTTCCTTGTTAGGTTATTTTTAGCAACAGACGATGATGTCATAACGATATTTATAGACCCCTCTCCAGCTGAAATTAGTAGCAATACTCCACCAACCACATCTCCTTTGTTATTTTTTATAAACACGTTATCCATATTAACGACCACTTTCTTATAAGCCAATGCTAATATTGTTAAGCCTCCTCCTCCAAACAGTTGTACTGATCTGTAGTTGTGACGCAGCATATCTATTGGATTAAGAGCATGTTTCTCTCCATTTACATTATTTGTTATAAGGATACTCTCTAATGTTATATTATTAGCATTATATTGCTCATTTACAATTATCATCAGACCACTTCCTCCTGCATAATTATTGCTGTCGTTTTTGTTATTGTCTTGTATTGTTAGTGCTCTTATTTTTGTGGTGTTGACTGGATTTATTACCATCAACCCATAACCATAGTACTCACCATTTATCATAACACCCTCAATGTCTAGTCCAGTAGTATTTGCTATTGTAAGAACTGTTGCTGTTGGCCTGTATAGAAGAGGAGCGATATTTTCTGTTAGATATTGTCTTGCTTCTGTACCTATTAATCCCCCACATCCACTGAACTGTATGTTGGTGATTGATAGGTTTGTTACATTGATGAATGTGAATGTGTTATTGTTACCTGTACATTGCACTGTCGCTGTTCCTCCTTCTCCTCTTATGGTGATATTGGCTAATGATTGCACTAAGCATGGCCCGACTGATTTCTTTTGAGTAATGACATGTTTTATGCTTGATGATAGTGACAGTGTCGTTCCTGTCTCTATTAGTCCATTGCAAAGATGATACTGCAAACTCTTGCTACTATCAATAGATATGCCAGTAGAGTAGTATATACTGAGAGATAGGAGCAAAAGACTCATTCTGCTAATGTAGTACTTCATTATTTTGTGACTGTTTACTAGCATTTTAGCTTTGCTTCTTTTATAATAGATAATTACAATTATGTATAAGGCTATCTTGTTGATAATAACAAAAACATGGTGTTGTAAAATAAACTATCACTGTTGTTCTTGCATGCATTATCTTTGTTTATTTAGAAAAGCTTCGATTAAACGGTTTAAACTCTTAGTGTTATTCCTACAAACTATAATTATTGTTCTCCATACTCTCTTTTTTTCTATTTCTCTGTTTGTTATTGTCACAATACTTTATCCTAATTTGTCTGTTATTTTTTATTGGAACTTTGCTTGTGATTAGGTGATCTTTTATGAAATGTGTCAGATTCTGAAAGTGAAGGAAAACATTCCGATATCAGTGTTTATTTTAAAGAGCATAGGCTACAACCAATATTTTTGGCTACCTACCAAAACACTCCTAATTACATAGCATATGTTAATATTGTTGAAAGAGCCACATAGCTCTTTTAGGGGAATTTTTAAGGTTAATATTATAATCTTTGTTGAGGAAGCTATCATGACTATAGCTTCTTGGCATTGGAAAGGTGATGACATGTATAAGTATAAGAAAACATAATAAAAATGGCAAATTCTTTTTGTCATTTGTGATAAAATTTGGCTTGAGACCGTGTACTGTAGTACAGGGACTTTTGCTCAATTTTAAAGCAAATTAAAAAAAATTCATAAAAAATCTAAACTTGATTGGAACCAGCTCAAACTTTCTACACAACATAAATACATGTATATGCTTCAGAAAAAATTATAAAAATAGAAAATTCTTTTTAGTCATTTTTGTCAAAATTTGGCTTGAGACCGTGTACTGTGGTACAGGGACTTTTGCTCAATTTTAAAGCACATTAAAAAATTCATAAAAAATCTAAATTTGATTGGAACCAGCTCAAACTTTCTACACAACATAAGTAAATGTATATACTTCAGAAAAAATTATAAAAATTGTAAATTCTCCTTTAGTCATTTTTGTCAAAATTTGGCTTGAGACTGTGTACTGTAGTACAGGGACTTTTGCTCAATTTTAAAGCAAATTTAAAAAATTGATAAAAAATCCAAAATTGATCGAAATCAGCTCAAATTTTCTACACAACATAAAAACATGTATATGCATCGAAAAAATTATAAAAAGAATGAATCTTTCCTAGTCATTTTTGCTAAAATTTGACCTAGACTGTTACAATACAGGGTATTTTGTAAACATATTTATGATTATTTTAAAGTTTCAACTGATTTTGATCTAGATTTAATTTTTACATGGATAGCCATTTTAAAATCATTCTTTTATTGTATATAGAAAGTTTAAGGTAAATCCAATTTAGTGAATTATTGAACTAAAAATTGCTGCTAATTGGCATGCTTTGTAGGAAACCTTACTACATGATGTTTGTAGTGTACATACATGTATATGTAATAATAATAATTACATTTACCATTTTTGTTAACTTAGCTATATACACTCATGCATTATTGACCTTAATATTAATGACCAATATACAGCCTTTTATGCATACAAAATAATGACTCTTATTTAACAAGACACTTGCTGTTGAAAAAAGTTATTGTTGATTTTTTGTTATCACAATGTAATTCTAGTAAAACAAGTAATAGTACGTGATGCATGAAAGTTTTGCTTTAAATGTTGAAATTGCATTTGTGCCTTGTATACATTGTGTCTTGTTTACATTAGTGCCGTAACTGTTGTGTAATATATTTTGTGTAAACATAATTATTTTCAGTTTGCATGAGCATGGCTAGCTGCCTTTTCTCTGTCAAGAAATGGTGCAGTTCTTCTTTTGCTGTCATCTTAGTCCTCACTTGGGATTTTCTGATGTACACACAAATTGTGTTTTTTAGATATTTCGAATTCAGCTCTCTCACAGGGACAGGAAGCAATGCCAGCAACAAAGCAAGTTATATAAAGAC
>NW_003546823.1:50689-52007 GCF_000090795.2 Amphimedon queenslandica
ATAGTGCACACTTATTAAATATAGGTAATTTTGCTGTATAAAATTCCCATTGCCAACACAAAGTGTGAGTACCGTATACACTCTCTATAGTGGACACCTCTATT
The DNA here is from genome assembly GCF_000090795.2 of Amphimedon queenslandica. Classification (NCBI taxonomy): domain Eukaryota; kingdom Metazoa; phylum Porifera; class Demospongiae; order Haplosclerida; family Niphatidae; genus Amphimedon; species Amphimedon queenslandica. Next base: position 50,794 of record NW_003546823.1, read on the forward strand.
GAATGGTGTAGTGCATATTGATCCTTAAAACCTCCACATAATGAATGCTACTAAAAAACTTTCTTGTCCCAAATTGTCCATTATAGCAAGGTTTCAGTGCAGCTTTACCTTATGCAGCTTGTATGAATACAATTATTGTTGATATGTCAGTGTTACAACCAATCTTAATTGCCAAGAATATAAAAATAGACTCTGAATACATTTCACTACTAACCTGCATTTATATTTAACTATAGTACTAATTACTGCAATTGATTCACAACAAATGTAGATCTATAAAAAACGAGGCTGCAAGCCAGGCTACTTGTAGTGTATTCTGTACTGAGCATGCTTAAGGCTGGCAGGAATTACTGAGGTTTTTTAAAGCAATAAAATTGTATTCTTTAAATAATAACTGAGCAGGAGAGAGAGAGGAGTAAGAAGGACAGAGAGAGAAAGAGAGAGAGAGAGTCACACAAAATCAAATCAGTCACATGGTAGCTAACACTATAATTATAGTGCACACTGCTTGGGTGTAACCAGTCGGGTAACACTAATTTACTCAATTATCTATGTTATTTACTCTATTATCATAAATAGATCTAGCAGTGTAAATTATTTACTCATGCACATAATGATAATGAATAATAATTACAATCAATTAATAATCACCACAAATATTGAATTCACTACACTACTGGTGACTCATGAGTAGTCTAAAATTTCACATTCCTTTCCTTTTGACCAGAATGTTTACCTTCTTTACCTTTCTTCTTTCTTTCATTGTCCTACTGCATGAAGCTAATGCCTCATCAGTTTGTATGGATCACTGTACTACTGGCTATCGTACTCCTTCCCTCTATCACCAGTACTGCTGCTTATCTGCTAATTATGGAAAAACAATCAGATTGAGAGAAAATAATATTATCAAGGTTATTGTCTGTCCAACTGCTGGTCTACCCATGACATTTTGTAATTCATTGGGAATATACAATCCCCTTCTTTATTCTTGTAGCGATGTATTAGAGAACATTCCCAATGCAGGATCAGGCTATTATAACATCAGTCAAAGTAATGGGAGTATTGTTAGTGTGTACTGTGATATGGAGGGTAGTAACTGTGATGGTAATGGTGGCTGGATGAGAATAGGATACATTAACATGACAGAACCTGGTGCTACCTGTCCTCAAGGTCTCTACAGCTACACGTATGGAGGTAAAACGCTATGTGATAAA
>NW_003546823.1:52017-56852 GCF_000090795.2 Amphimedon queenslandica
CGCTATGTGATAAATCTCAGGGATTAGGAAACGGATGTAGTGCAACATTCTTTTCAGCCATTGGATTGAACTATACTAAAGTCTGTGGACAGGCCAGAGGATATCAGTTTGGGCATCCAGATGGTATTTATCCAAACAACAGAGGTTCTGACAACATTGATGGTGCTTATGTTGATGGTTTATCAATTACTCATGGAAGCAATCCACGTCAGCATATCTGGACTTATGTTGTTGGAGGATATGAAGAGGATTTGTCTGCACATTCATGTCCCTGTAATACTGGTACAACAGCTACTACTCTGTCATATGTTGGTAATGATTACTACTGTGAATCAGGAGCAACAAGTTTGACTATTAGCACTAATAAGTTTTTTCCTGATGACATAATGTGGGATGGTCAGCAATGTGGTTCACGTGAGTCTCCTTGTTGCTCCAGTTCTAGAATCCCCTGGTTCATTAAAACCTTACCTGAGTCAGTTACTGATGATATTGAGCTGAGGATGTGTAGCAGTGAGGGATATCCTGATGAAGCTACTCCAATTGATACTTTTGAAATATATATTCGCTGAGTGCATGCATGATATTAAACCATGTCATAAATGTTTCTGCTTAGATCAAAATGTGACTGTTCCACTATATATTATTAGTTTCGTAGTAAGTGTTAGTATTATTATCAGCTAACTAACATAAATATTTACTTTGATTTAGCCACAGTATAATCATACAATAAATAAAGAATAGCCATAAAGTTTACCAGAAATATAAATTTACTTTTGTATCCTTCGCTGGTTGCCATATTACCGTTCATAGCAACTGCAATAATTAGATGATACATGTCACTTGTCCAAGTTTTCATTTAGGCCAGGTTTTTGTTGGTGACTTGTGAGATTATTTTGATTGTAAATTGTGAGTTTTAAGTAAATTGCAATCAAAGGAATTGCTTTTGTTGTCTATAATGCATTTGAATCAACAATGAGTTTATAAAATGCATAGTGATAATGGTGCTGGCATGAATAGCATGGAAAATTGTAGCCATTCAAACACAATGTGTGTTATTTTCCTATTTTTCTTAATATGTATTCAATACTAAGCCTCCTGTTGTTAGGCAGCTATGAATACTAATATGCATACTCTAGAAGATGTATGTAGATTCAAATTACAGTCTTGGTATGCTTACCATAATTACTGCTAATGTATTGTTTATGCTGTAATGATTTCCTTAATTTTTCTTAGACTCACTATATTCTTGCCAAAGTCTTTAATATAGTCAGGCAGCCCTGATACAGAATCTTTATGCTTGCTGCAGGCAACAGATTTAGCTTGACAAGAATGTCTTTACACTACTTTGCTTTTCTTTTCTCCTTCATTGTCGTATTGTATGAAGCTAATGCCTCATCAGGTATGGGTCACTGTACTATACTGCCTATCGTACTCCTTCCCTCTATCTCCAGTACTGCTGCTTATCTGCTAATTATGGAAAAACAATCAGATTGAGAGAGAATAATATTGTCAAGGTTATCATCTGTCCAACTGCTGGTCTACCTATTGCATTTTGTAATTCATTGGGAATATACAATCCCCTTCTCTATTCTTGCAGTGAAGTATTAGAGAACATTCCCAATGCAGCATTAAAACCTTACCTCAGCCTTGTCCCAAATTGTCCATTATAGCAAGGTTTCAGTGCAGCTTTACCTTATGCAGCTTGTATAAATACAATTATTGTTGATATGTCACTGTTACAACCAATCTTAATTGCCATGAATTAGTAACGCGGTAGCGTTACTAAGTAGGATTCACCCCCAAACAAAATGGCTACCACGACTTTTGCAGCCTTGCTATACCGGGAAAACAAGCTCCTATGCTTACCAGACTTTATAGAGGACCTTATCTTGACCAGAGGACTCCATTGGTACCCACAGCGTGGCTCTAGACCTTGTCTAAGAGAAAAGCCAAAAATCGGTGAACCGGCCGTTTGTTCAGCCACCTTTTCTTCATCTTCATCTTCATCATCATCAAGAATAAAGGCTGGTTTACATAAAAACGGATTGCTTTTCGTGCACTTGCGTTGCGACCGGAAGTGCTGTAGAAACAAATGGGGATGCACGTCAAAATGTCAGAATAGGCTTGGCAATCTATTTTGACGCATTGACGCACCCTGCCATTCATTTATATAGCACTTCCAGTCGCAACACAAGACCATGCGTCATTATGTAAACCAGCCTTAAACGAGAAGGTGCGGTATAAAAGGCGGGGCCCTGGGCATGGTGGCTTCCGTTTTATTCACGTGTAAAAATGTCGGCTCTAGATGGTGTTGCTTCTTCAAGGAAAAACGCAGGAAGAAAGGGGTTTTGGTACCAAATGGACTTCCATTTTACTCTCAAAGAAGACAAGGACCAGTTCTAGTTAGGCTTGATCGAGTTAAGGGGTCTTTAGGCACTAAAAGAAGGCGCTGGAACCGCTGTCTCATTTACTCGCCGATTTAGTTAAAAAAGAGAATCATTCTGAGGCTCTATCACATGATACTAGTAGTTCTTCTGCTATGCTCAATACTTCAGGTAGTTATAATGTGTTTAAATTAGTGATTATATATAAATAAGGTATGGGTGATGGGGACGAAGAGTAGCCATTTTGTGCATAGATATAGGATCGGCTGTTGGGAAACATACATTAGTGTTAGTGTGGTATGGTTGACCGAAGGACGATCAGTTACAGACAGGTATTCTTTGTTAGTATTATTATTATTATTACTATTATTATCAACATCAAAACTATTCATAATTTTAGATCGTCATGTGATTTGTGCTGAATTTCGATTCAATCCCAGTTGTGAGTCCTGTAATCGTAACTCAAGTTTATTAGTTACTAGATACAGAAGTAAGTATTATTTGTAATGTAAAGTAATCATATGGTGGCATTAATATTTTTAGGCTCGTACTAGCATTTTTCTTGTACTGGTATATTACCATCACAGTACTGCCATATTTTTGTCGGCATCACTGGGCACAGTTGGGAAGAGGTACACAGATACAGGAGGCTCCTCACCATCCCAATATCTATTCAACCCTATAATGTTTATATTTTTTAAAATTTAGAATAATATTTTTGTATTTACTTCTTCCAGATCGTTGAATGTTACAACTGCTACCAGTACTAGGATCTGAATGAGGACCATGTTGGGGTCTTTTGCTGGAACCACTTATACTTGATGATGGTGGCTGATATATGGTAGTCGGCAGGGCTGTCTGGTCCCAGTGGTGGCGGTTCTTGGGCTGGTTTTCTGTGTAGTAGTGAGGGCTATTCCCTTGCCACTATCACTTATTACCTGCCTGACAGCATCATTGCCCATGTTTCTTAGGCTGTTGGCAGATTTTTCAGAATATACAATATAATATTTGATAATAATGTAAAATTATTACTTCAAGTCAATTATACCATTTCTCTCCTTGCTATGCTTTCTACTTGTGCTTGTAGGTTAACTCTCTCACCTTTGCTAATTTTAATGTTTTTATAATGCGTTTTGCTAGTGATTTAGCCATAATAAGAACAGTGCCAGTGCGGGAGCCATTTTGTTATTTTCAAATTTCATTCAATCTGGCCGCCATATTGTGCCCAGGGCACCTCCTTTTATACTGTGATCAACGGACGCGATTTCATGACGTTGCGTGAATGGTTTTATAGTGCACCTTCTTGTTTAAGCAACACTTGTCCCGTTACCATAAGCCTGAATATGAAACAGTCTTGTTAAAGGAAGAGGAAGCTAAGAGCAAGAGAAGTTCCCAGTCAGTTTGTAAGCATAAAGGACTACACAAAGGACAAAATACGATTGATAAATTGCTACAACCAAAGAAGTTTTCATTTGACAGTGAAAAGCACAGAAGAATAGCTGTAAGGATGGCCATTTTTATCGGGTGTGCTAACGTTTCTCATACCTTGGTTGAAAATGAAGAGTTCCGAGAACTGATTTATAAATTGGAACCACGCTATATTCCACCTGGACGAGGAGCTGTTCGAAGTGATCTTTTCAAACTGGTGTCAACAATGAAAAGTAATATAGCTAAGCTTATGGCTGTCGCGAGACAAATTCACTTTTGTTGTGACATTTGGTCGAAAAAAGGTCAGACAGAGTCCTTTCTAGGTGTAGTTGCACATTTCCATGCAAAAAGTGAACGCCATAAAGTAACACTTGCAGTAAGGAATATCTATGGTTCTCATACTGCATCCAATGTTTTAAGTATTTTAAAAGTTGTTTTGGAAGAATGGGATGTACAAGGAAGTGTAGTAGGCAAGATGGTAACTGACAACGGAAGCAATATGGTGAAGGCTTTTCAGCAGTTGGCGGTGAAGGATCTGCCTTGTGTGGATAGTGACGAGGAAATATCAGAGTGTTCCGATGAAAACAGCTCAATAGATATAGACTTGGGTAGTGATTCTGAAGATAACGATGAGGATGCTGAAGAAGTTCTGAGTGATGAAGAGGTAGAAATGCATGAGGAGGAAGTAGATACAGCAAAGGAGGTAGCAGAATTTGATGAAAAGGAATCAGACCATGATCTGATTTTTTCTAGTGAAGATTATGAGCGACTAGGATGTTTTTCTCATACCTTACAATTAGTGGTATCAAAATTTGATGACGTTAAACCATGTAAGGATGCACTTTTCAAGGCAAAAAAACTAGTGCCTAAAGTGAACAAGTCAGTCAAAGCAACAGAGATGTTGAAAAAATTGTCCAAAGTGAAACTGCGAGGTGACTGTCCAACAAGATGGAGCTCAACATTTTTACTGCTGGAGCGATTGGTCGAAGTGAAAGTTCATCTTGAGAAAGTTCTAAAAAGTGA
>NW_003546824.1:0-6204 GCF_000090795.2 Amphimedon queenslandica
ATAGTTTCCATATCTTTCTTTCTACCTATGCATAGTATGCATGCACATGTACTATATAAACCATGGTTTCGAGATGTGTATCAGTAATGTAAGACCTGAGCCCCTCGATGTCTGCCCTCGGCTTCGCCTCGGGCAGACATCTCGGGGCTCAGGTCTTACATTACTGATACTCACCGAGAAACCATGGTTCATATAATATGTGCTATATTTACTGTAAGATCTATGGGATCTACCAGGGACGGATGCGCGTTTTGCTCGTTTGCTGGGAGATCAAACTCTATCCCTCTCTTTTACTTCTTGACAGGACAATAAAGGCCTTCTTGGAACTTCTCTGTAGCATTTATCTCTGTACGAGTTTTATTTTTGTCAATACAGTGGCGAACGGCTGGGTCTAGCCTACTACTATACTGCCATTTTCTGCCACATGCTGGATACTGAGCATGCGCAGATCGCTCGTACATCTCATTACAGATAAACTCACCCAATGAATTCATTACAGATGTACATACTCCAATGAATCTCATTATCTTGCAGTGAATATCGTTAACTGGCCTATGTACCACCTGGCGGTCCCTTTGATCTTACAGTAACTATGGTACATATATTATATACAAGAGTAGCAAGACCCTCCCTTTCCCCTGCACGCCGTGGAAAACTGATCCATAGATTATATATGAGCATAGATCCAAGTGAAGTGAAAGACGCTGTAGAAGTCGATACTTCCATAGCTACTATTCCTACCATTAATTATCTACTCTTTGCTACTTACTACAGCTGGAAATATGCGGGATAGCCTCACTGCTTTATTTTGTAAGCACACCAGGAAGCAGCTTAAATGTTTATTTCTAGTAGTAGTAGTTGTTGTATTTGCGGGTACAGTCTCAGTAGCTGCGCCGCCGCCAGATCAAGCTGTTGTGCAGTCTCTTCCTTTTCATCAAGTGGAGTTTGTATGTGAAGCACATGGAAATCATTTGTCCTGGATTATAAATGGCCAATCATTAACTAATATTGAAAAAGAAGAACGGAATATTGTAGTTATTGATAAGAGTGACACAGATTACCAATCATCAGTTTTAAATATTACCGCTCTACCCATTAATGATGGAATTGTTATTGGATGTATTATTGCCTTTTTACCTCATACCATATCATTCTTTAATGAGCAATTGCTACAAATAAGAGGTTGTTATCTGACTTAGTTTACATAATTTATTTTGCTTGTATAGGTGTATCAGCTGTTACAAATTTGACATTAGATTTCACTGCTAACAATTCTCTTTTTATATCATGGTCACCTCCTGTCTTTCTTTCTAGTGATGTCTCTAGTGATCTTTTAGCTTATCAAGTGTCTGTTACAAATGAAACTGGAATTTTGATATGTGATGATGCAACATCCACTACTTTTTATCAGTTGCCTAATATTACCAAGTGTGACACAATCAATGTCAGTGTAAAAGCATTGCTAGGAAAGTACAAGTCACAAGAAAATTCAATGACAAATCATGGAAGTAAGTGCATGGTACACATGGAACTGCATGACTTATTGTGAATAAAGGTTATTTAATCACCATTGTAAGAAATAATTGCAGTGTAGAGAATCAAATTGTATTGAAGGTAAAATTAATAGTTATCATTAAAATATTATTACTATTTTTTTCTCAACATAAATCAGCTTGACTATTCACCTCTGCGTTGCCCAAGTTTTCTGTTATTTACAGATGCATCAAGCGATGTAACTAGTAGTGAGATTTTAACAACCTGGAATACAGACTTTTTAAACTACACTTTATTGCCTTTCAAGTACTACATATTTGATGTACATGTACAAAACTTGAGGAAAGAAGTGAAACATTATTTTCGCACTAAAATAAGTAAGAACAAGTATTTTTATGACCTTGGGAAGATTTCGGGAGAAGTCCCAAGGTCTTTCCTAAGATTGAATTCAGCCCCCGCGATGTCACTCAGCCAGACTACGTAACAGGGATAGGAAACTAGGATTCCCCATGGATTCCCCCAGTACGTAGTCTATAATATCAGATGATGCAAACACACATGGATATGAAACAGGAAGTACTTTATACACAAATTTATATGGGTGACGTCGTGAATAGTGTTCCTATTCTTTTTTCTATTATCTATGATATAATATCTATGGCTGGGTGCATGCATATGCAGCATTAGTCTGCAGCATGCATGCAGCGCAGCCACGTAACGGTGAGTGAATAATCACTAGCAATCACTAGAACCTTTATAAGTCTTAGAAAGAAGAAATAAGTGCTTACTATGCACAAAAGGTGGTGAAATCAATCTTAGGATAATTTTTACACTTATACCCTTGTTGTGAAATAATTTTTTTCATGCGTGCAGATACATATTATGTTCAAGATCTTATTTTAACACAATACAGTAATGGTGATGTAGGAATAATGTGTTTATATTGTCATGTGCCAGAGACTTGCTATGTAACATTCAATGACACAGCACAAGGAGTGAAAAATGCTATTATAGTAACTGGGTCAGATGAGAAAAGAATAAGACTAAAAAGTGGTACCTATACTGTGAATGCATATGATCTAGTTGATGGCTCTCTTTTTGGCCCTGCTATTGAACCTAAACAATATATAAAGTTTGAAGATTCTGGATCATTCAGCTCAATTTCAGAAGGGACTGACTCTAATAATCCCGGATCTATGACTAGTTAGTCACAATCAGCACATACATGGTTATAAAGTTTTTTTTTTTCATAATAGCATTTTCTATAGCCAGTTGTACGGTTATAGTGATACTTGGCCTGTTGATGATTTTATTTTTTTGCAGTGGTAAACGTAGAAAATAATAAAATTTGAAACTGTTCACTTTGTTCATGCTTATAAAAATTAATTTTATCCCAATTATTATGCTGCAGATTGAACATTTTAACATTATTTTTAATGCATAATTCAAAATTTAAATAAAAGTATTAATTTACCCAACTTTTACAGTACATTTGCACTACATGTTTTTAATTACTATCAATTCATGATCAAACCATGATAAAATGATTAGTCTTACCATAGAGAAGGGGTGGAGCAAGACTCTAAAATGATCAAATCTGAACATCAGAAAAAAAGAGTCCAAATGATTAACAAAATTAAATGTGATGAATTGGATTAATGAATACACCAACAGTAGAAATTATTGATATTCATGACACAAATTCACGGAGATACTATCCGCAGCCTCCTCACAGAGGTCGACAGGGCTGCTGCCTATATTTCTGAGGATCTAGTCTACTGACTGATATTATCTAAGATAGTCTCAGACTATCCTGGGCCACAAGAAGGCAGTGGCTAAAAAGAACTAGGCACTAGATCTGCGCGAGGACTAGCCGATGGATATTTCATTATGCTTCATATCATTTTTTTGCTTCTTGTTTTGTAAAGTAGACGCCGCAGGTAAGTAGATCTAGATCTAGACTATAAGTACTAATTGTACATGAGAAAATGGTCCTGCTCCAGCTAGCCTACAGTCATTGGGGTGGTCCACCCCAAAACTGTAGGCTGGCCCGGGAATGGTCTGGCTAGCTAGCTAGCGAGACTAAGTCTAAGCTATACCCGTCTGCCTCGCGGACCCATGTTTCGTAGGGGTGCTGTATCAGTGGTTTTGTTATTTGATCTCTAATTATGGCATCATAGAGTGGCATGTAGGCATCAGTGTAGCTATACTATAAAAATAGATAGACTACACGTAGGGTAGACTCCTGTACACCCTATTACCCTCAGTATAAATTTGCATATGATGTTATATGAAAATCTGTTTTATAGAGATTACAAAACCCCCTGTAACAACATATGCTTCTCCTTTTTTCATTGTAAATTTCACCTGTGAAGGTAATGGAGATAATTTGTACTGGTTAGTAAACTCAGGTGCACCAAATAAGAGTGAAAGGCAATTAAGATGTATAACAATCAATAACAGTTCTATTAACACAACATATAGCAATTTGTCATCAATTTTAACCATTAAAGCTCTACCAATAAACAATCAAGTCACCATTAGATGCTTCATTCAGTCTCCATTTTGCTGGAAATATGTAAACGCTATGCTATTTATTCAAGGTTTTCTACTATATGAGTGATCTACACTATTAATTAAGTTTATGATATTCATAGGTATATTTCCAGTACATGATATTAAATGGTTTCCCATATCAAACTTAATAACATGGTCTCCTGCATTATCTTTTCCAGAAAATAATATTTTTTATAATGTACTATACAGTACAAAAGGAACTGCGGTAAACACATCAAATACCAGCATTGAGCTAAATACCTCAAGTTGTGTGGAATTCGTCAGTATAACTGCATATGATACTGGTGACCACTATCATTATATGTCATTAGTAGAAACTATCAATATAACAGGAAGTATGCTTTGTACATAACTTTGCACTTACCTGTTATTTTATTCATATTTTATAGACTATAATATTTCTATTATTAGCTATAATCAAGTATTTAACAATACCAATAATTTGTTTAAACTGTCTTTAGAAATTAAAGTAAGTACAACATTTGCAGAATTAGAATCTATACTGAATATTCATAGGTAGAAATTTCAATTCAAAACTGCAATGACTCAATAATACTTGTAATTGGTTCTGAAAATGGAGAAAAAAAGGAACTCTTTGTTTCAAAAGTACAAACAGAAGAGGACTTAGTTCCTATTATAGTAGATCTACAGCCACATGGAACATATAATATCAATATTTCTTTATTTGATAAGTTTGATGAGCTTAAAAGTCATGATGACATTGCAACAAGTAAGACAAACTCTTGCATAGTATTAAAAGTCACTTAAATTTTACAGATACTTATTATGTCCGTGATATCAGCATAATGCAGTACCCCAATAGATCAATAATCATACAATGCATATTTTTAGAAGAAATAAAATCTACTGGAGAATGTCAAATTATCTTTTTTAACACTCAAGGACTGGATGAGTCCTTTAATATATCAGGATCAGTAAAAGTCCCAATATCACTTAATGAAAGTGGAAAATACATTGTGAGAGCATATGATGTTGTTAATGGATTCATAATTATGAGACCAGCTGTTGAAATGCTGGTTGATATTGAGCTAGCTCCATCACAAAGTTCAGGCAATAGTAGTAAGATAAGCTTCCATTCTGAGATTATACTATCACTTTATGTAGATACTTTATCAAGCATACTACCATTTTCTACACCTACAGCAAGTAAATTATATAGTTTGGCTTGTATTGCATGATACAACATAATTAATTTCATTCTGCATGAGCATAATATTTATTGTAGATACTTTATCAAGCATGCTACCATTTCCTACACCTACAGCAAGTATGACTTCACCACCAAGTACAAGTCAGTCAACAGCTCAACATATAAATTTTTCGATCACTTATTTTTCATTGTAGGTCCTAATTCATTATATTGGCTGTTACTAATTTTTGTCGCACCAGTAGTTATATTGGTCATAACATGTGTTATAATCTTATATTATATCAAAAGGAGTACACAATCTTTTGATTTTGTAGTCAATGTTGTCTAGCTGAACTTACTGTATTGCTTCATAAATTGGAGTAGTTAATGAAACTTTTGAATATGCTGGATTCATTATAATGTTTACTGCTGCTTGAGGTACATGTGCAGTGTTAGCAGCATAGGCTGGATTTTCAGTGATGCTTTTTTCTGAAACTATAAATAAAATTAATTATTATTACAAAGTTACAATCTATATTTTACCATCTTTTTTTTTCTTTTTCTTTATACAAAAAATTGTAGAAACTATTAATGCAATAACAATGATCATAGCTGCTACACCAGTAACAAATAGCAACATTGTACTTGAATGTGATGTCTCACCTCTGTCATCTTATAAATGTAGCAGTAAATTATATAGACAACTATTGCATTTTTACCTGGCATTTTCCCAACCACTGATGAATGGATGGCAATACTTGAAAAATCTTTAGATGTAAATGTATTACTACTTACTAGTAATGATGATAAACTAAATACATCTGAAATGACTAATAAATTATGAATTTAAATCTATTACTTACTTGCCGCAGTACTTGTAGTAGAAGATATTGAAGTTATTGTAATTATTAAAGGTAAAGGATACTGAATAGCAGGCCCAATAATAGAATTATTAATCAAACTATATGCAGCTACAGTGTAGT
>NW_003546824.1:6214-33843 GCF_000090795.2 Amphimedon queenslandica
ACTTGTATGTAATGAGTAGCTATGAAAAGAGTTTTAATTTAAACACAATGGTTCTTTATTCTATTCTTACAAATAATTGAATTGTCTTGAGCTTTAATGCTCTTCTTTGGATCTAATATTTTTATAGTCACATTATAGTGTCTAAATGGCATCAACTGGTCCAAAGTGTAATTTATCATCATTTGATTATCCTCTATTTTCACTTCACTAACATTAAGTTGGTCTAGGTAAACCTGACCATTTGATGAAGCTTCACAAAAAATTACAGTGCCATTGCATAATAAAGGTAAACACATTACCTAAATAGTTCTTTGCATTGATTATTGCATATTTGTAATTCATACTTGTATCAAAACTGCAGAAATGCTCCTTGAGAAATAAACAATTTTTTCATCATCAATCAAACAACCTATAACAAATATAGTTCATTAAAAAGATTTTTGATAAAACTTACTTTGTATTTCATTTTTTCCAGATGCAGTGGTAGTTACAGATTTGTACTGTGCAACAAATGCAGTCACATTGACATTGTAAGTATCACATTCTGTGATATTAGCAAGTTCGACTGAAGTGTTGAATACAGTTTCATTTAATATGAGAGCATGGTTACTATTGACAACAAGTACATTATAAACGAGAGATGCAGCAGAAACATCATTTGAGTAGTATATAGGAGGTAACCAAGATATAAAAAAGTAGTTATCCATAGTAAAGTTTAAAGTCAAATCTTCAATGGATGTTACACCTAATATGGCCAAAAATAAAAACATTCAATACTATTATGTTTTTACCTTGAATAGTAAGCACAACTTCAGCCAGCACGGCATCATGAGGGTTAAACGATATTATAATACATCCAATATGAATTCCATCATTAGTAGGTAGAGTATTGATAGTTAGAACTGATGATAAGGTGCTATTACTGTTGTTGTTACTGATCGTTAGATTTCTCTCTTGTTTGACCAAATCAGTAATAGAAACACCTTCTATTAGCCATGCCAATGCATCTCCAGTTCCAATGCACTGAAAACTAACTGATGTGTAAAGTGGAGCAGTCATTGATATAGGAGCAACTGATATATCTGAGATGATTTGTAAATTGATCTCTGTAATTATTATGATTTACCTGCTCCAGTTACAGGCCAAATAGTTAAAAACAAGACAGAAAATTTCAGCACAATTGAGATCATCCTTGTCAAATTTATTTACTATGTTAAAATCTACAGTTTCATGCACTTATAAAAGCATAGAAGTTATATTAAGTGATACTAGTTATCAAGAGTAAATGTACTCCTGTACAAGTTATGCATTCAATCATAACATGCATTTGAGATTTACTAGAATAGTTATCAAAACTAAAAAACTGACAAGCAATTTGTTCACAATACAATGATCACATAATGACCATTGTGATGTACAATTTGCTGTTGTTATTGTACACGTACATGTATACCATGTAAGTACAGTACAGGTACATGCACACATGCAGTATTTGACACAAAAGAGTGGATAACAACAAGTTATTGAATTTGAAAAGTTGCTTTGATAAACTATGTTTTCCCATGTACAAACACAGCATTGAAAGCAGCTAGCAGCCTAGCATAGGTACATAAATATCATGACATGTGTAGTGTATATACTGACTTTTTTTGGGAATAATGAATTAACAATTTCAAAATATACGTATAGTGGGTAATTTTGTGGTGCTTTATTTTTGTGGTTTTGGGGCTTACTACAAAATTTCCACCCCCAAAACTATTGAAGTACCATCATCTCTTTATAGGCTATGTAAACTGTGAACCACAAATTGCCTAACTGGGAGCAAACCACAAAATACATGCATTGATCAACGAAAATAACTTGCTATTATGGTAATGGGTTGAAACCATGCAATTAGAAAATGGCTGCTTGATGTGCACTTGGAGGGTCTATCTATTAAGAATTCAAAGCACATTTATTAAACGCCACTAATTTATGATATTTACAATCTCCTTACACAGCTACACCTTCATGTATTCTTAGTAGTATGGTACTGTAATGGCTACTATTTTTTAAATGAGATAACAAGTTAGTTCTAGCATATTGTGCCTATTATGAAAACACTCTATTGAGGGCTGTATACATAGTAACACACAGGTATAGCATTTATTATCTATGTACACATACACTACATAAATGTGTACTAATAAACTAACAGCAGATACTACACAACTTATTATTAAGTCATTATTTGAATGCTATTCATGAGCAATATAAACATTTTTATCCTACAACAATAAAAATGCTACAGTGTAGTTCCGACTAAGTTATGTATATCATTACTTTGAATTACTGGAATGTAAGAATTAATTCATGATTCAAAACAATTTCCTTACAATGTGATAGTATTATTCATAAATAGTATGAATATGTCTGTAATGTTTGGGTGGGCTATCATCAATGCTATCAAAGACAGTCAATAATCTAAATCACAATCGTTGCATAGTACATTGTGTATATGGTTGTCTTGGTAACATGATTAAGTCAATTAATGTTAAAATTTGAGACAGAACAAAACATTACATACAAATAATTAAGAACCAGTTACTATCATAATGATCTAAGCTTCTTAAGCTGCTCTTCTAGTTCACACTAAATAGAATAACACAGCAGATAAACTGTACTCTAGTTTGTATTAACTTGCGTTTTCTTGTAGTATTGAATTGTAGCGATGAAGAGATGTTGTTGATTTTGTACTTTTTCATTCTTCACTATGAAGCTCACTCTCTAACTCAATCCTAATAGTATAGTTAACAGAATGATAAATATAATGTCAATGATGGCCCTATAAGCTGCTAAAATGTTCTAGTTGACACTGATTGCAAACTGCATGTACATCCGTGTACATGTACAAGTTACATGTACACATGTACCATTAGTATTGTAACTTCATTCTAGTACTGGAATCAGGTCAAGATTGAACCACATGCAGGAAATTGATAATACAACATTCAATACAATGAACATGTACCTCTTTTGATCTAACTGCCCCATCTCATACAGCATCTTAAACCTTTGTTCTACATACTACAAATGATGATAGAAATAAATGAGATAGGTTGCATGTACCGGTACTTGTTAATCAGGATCAAGTCCATCAACATGAAGGATTGGCTTGTTTTGGCTCAATAGACACTAACATATCGTCAGAAGTACTTTCAAAATTATCATCAACTTTAAAACTAAAAACAAAAATAAAATAAACTTAAAAAAAAAGAAAACTAAATATAGGCAAAACTATACATACAAGTATATGTACATGTACATGTGTATGAAATACAAGATATCATAGTGCATACCTGTCAGGATCAAAGGCAACAACCATCTGATTAGGAGGATGAG
This sequence comes from Amphimedon queenslandica, assembly GCF_000090795.2. Taxonomy (NCBI): domain Eukaryota; kingdom Metazoa; phylum Porifera; class Demospongiae; order Haplosclerida; family Niphatidae; genus Amphimedon; species Amphimedon queenslandica. The sequence goes on from NW_003546824.1 coordinate 9,596, forward strand.
AGCCTGGTCTTCTGATCTGATGTATGTCTGATGATGGTGGTGGCTTCTCCACTTCAGTTTTACTCCTTCGACCTAATATGAAGGAACAAATGACTTCAATCATAATACACATGTACATACATGTATCAACACATTTACCCACTAATGATACAACTATATTTGTATCACGAGTGGGAAAATGTATTGATAAAAAAGTACATGTACATATTAAACTAACAAGTTAATAGTGGTTCATTTTTAAATTTGTACGGTACTCCCTTTAGTTTCTTTAAAATCCCATCAAAGGACAGTCTATCAACAGGTTGTTGTGCCCAACACCTAACAAACACATCATGTATCAATGTACATATACATGTAGTATTATCAATGTACACATGTACATGTATATACCGTACTATTATACATACTTTGTCACTAGCTCCCACAGAAACTTTGGTATACCTATGATAGTGGGCATCCTTGCTCCTAATAGTAGGAGAGAGAGGGAGAAACAGAGACAGAGACATAGAGGGAGAGAATGAGTGAGTAGACTGAGTACACATTGTAAATGTATTATGTAAAGGCTATTAAGTAAGATTGAGTGAGTACATATTGTACATTAGAAGCTATGATTAATACCGTAGGACAATTAATATTCGCAAATATTAACTGCTCTACGGTAACTACTCACCTGCATGTACACATCACACTTGTTTGAATGTTTACCTACATGTACATATACAATTGTACACAATTATTTATTCTTATCACTTAATATTATTAATTCTAAAATAATGCCATACATCCCTCAAGGCTTTTATTTTTCTAACATTAATTTGGACAAAGGCTTCTATTAAAAGTAGCTCCCAGCTTCTAACTGAGACACTCTTTATTTATATGAGAAAGGCTTCCATTCTATTTTTTGAATAAATAATATATTGGCATTTTAGAGAAATAAAATCCTTAAAAAAGATTTACAGTTATAGCAAACTAACAAAGGAAGTGGAGCTGAGCTTTTATCCTTCTAACTAGCAAAAACTTTTAATTGTTATTTGCAAAAAGACCTGTATCTATTGTTAATGACACAGCCAGTTTAAAAATAAATTGACAAAATTGAAAACACCTCAGCCACATCATTAAAGGCGGATTTACAATATGACATTAGGCTAGCGTACCGTCAATTTTTAATCAAAAGCATGGGCAATTTGACCTTTTGACACATGCTTTCCGCTAGAATAGAATCAAATCCTACTCCAGCGTCAACGTAATGTCAAGCCTATTGTAATTATTGTAAATCCGCCTTTAAGCATGCATAGTGTTTAAAACTACTGTACGTTGAGGAATGTGACGACTTTTAATTATGGGTACTATAATCAGCAAATTTTATTAATACCACCCCCACAAAATCTACCATGTGTTAAAATTACAAAATTTAGTAACTACAACTAAGCCACTTTACAAAATACAGCACAAAATACATAACAGTTATCACTACTGAGTGATTTGATTGCTCATAATTTTATTCATGAGCAATATGTACCCATAAACATGTTTACGCCACAACAATAAAGAATGCTGGCAGACATCATTCAAAGGAAATTTAATTTTAGTATAAAATTATTCATGAATGAGTCAATAGTATGAATATGATAGGCATGTTGGGTGGCCTGTCAGCAACAATAAACAGTGACAATATGGGATTGCATAGTGTAAATCAGCTTGATTGATTTAGATTAATTCAATTAATGTTAAAAATTTTGAGACAGGACAAAACATTACATACAATAATTAAGAACCAGTTACTATCATAATGATCTAAGCTTCTTAAGCTCCTCCTCTAGCTCCCGCTAAACAGAATAACACAGCAGATAAACTGTATACTCTAGTTTGTATTAACTTACGTTTTCTTGTAGTATTGAACTGTAGCGATGAAAAGATGTTGTTGATTTTGTACTTTTTAATTCTTCACCATGAAGCTCATTGTCTAACTCAATCCTATTAATGTCACATGTAATGTCAATGTGTGTAATGCCAATGATAGAGCTACTAGGGACCAGCCCCTTAAAGTTTACTGATACACTCGTTTAGAATAAACACAACTCTATACATGTACATTGCAATGAATCAGTTCATAGAGCAACACACGAGGCCGATTTGGGTTAGTCTTATGCTGTCATTTGAAAAACTGATGTAATGGGTCTACGATACATGGTACAGTACATCTAAGTTAATCTAGCTAAAATAGACTATAAACTACATGTGTATGTACACGTACACACTACTAGCATTGTAACGCTTCACTGGAATTTGATTAACAGTCTCAACTCTGACATTATAATAAATAAAGCAGATGCAGCTCACTGATAATACAATATTCAATACAATAGTTACCTCTTTTGATCTAACTGTCCCATCTCATACAGTATCTTAAACCTTTGTTCTACATACTACAAATGATAATAGCAATAAATGAGATAGCACTTTATAGAGATTGCTTACTGATTTGTATTGCATGTATACTTGATATGATTCTTGATTTCCTTCTATTGGAATGTATGGCTATACATGTACAATGTATAATAAGAAAGGAAGAAAAGATAGAGAATATACCATAATTATAATGTATATGAAGAGTATAAAAGGAAAGAGAGAGGAGAGGATAAAGAGGTACATGTAGTACAAATAAATTGAAATAATCACTAGATTATTAAATTATTACTTGTCGATCAGGATCAAGTCCATCAATATAATACTGAGATGAAGGATTGGCTTGTTTTGGCTCAATAGATACTAACGTATCGTCAGATGTACTTTCAAAATTATCAACAACTTCAAAACTAAAAAAACAATAAAATAAACTTTAAAAAAATAAATATAGGTAAAACCATACATATGTACATGTACATGTACGTACACATTAATAAGTACAATGTACGTACATACATATTACAATGAAATATATAAAGAAGTGCAAATTATCATAGTGTATACCTGTCAGGATCAAAGGCAACAACCATCTGATTAGGAGGATGAGAGTCTGGTCTTCTGATCTGATGTATGTCTGATGATGGTGGTGGCTTCTCAACTTCAGTTTTACTCCTTCGACCTAATATAAAGGAATGAATGACTTGAATCATAAAATATACATATACATTTAGTTGTATCATGAGTGGGTAAATGTACATAAACTAACGAGTTAATAGTGGTTCATTTTTAAATTTGTAAGGTACTCCCTTTAGTTTCCTAACTATCTCATCAAAGGACAGTCTATCAACCGGTTGCTGTGCCCAACACCTAATGAACACATCATGTATTAACAAACACATGTATTATTATATTCTTACTTTGTCACTAGCTCCCATAGAAACTTTGGTATACCTATGATAGTGGGCATCCTTGCTCCTAACAGTAGGAGAGAGAGAGAGAGAGAGAGAGAGAGAGAGAGAGAGAGAGAGAGAGAGAGAGAGAGAGAGAGAGAGAGAGAGGGAGGGAGGGAGGGAGGGAGAGAGAGAGAGAGGGAGGGAGGGAGAGAATGAGTGAGTACATATTGTACATTACTTAAGTACCTTTGCCTATTGTACGGAAGACATTATAAGGATGAGGCTGTCCCTCCTGATTGAGATCAAGAGTTGGTTTGTGTCGTGTGATCATCTCCCACAGAGTAACAGCAAAACTGCATCACATGATAATCACATGACAATCACATGATTAATAACTACTCACCTGTACACATCACACTTGTTTGAATGTTTACCTACATATAAAAGTGTACACAATTATTATTTTTATCACTTAATATTATTAATTCTAAAATAATACCATATAATCCCTCAAGGCTTTTATTTTTTAACATTAATTCAGACAGAGGCTTCTATTAAAAGTAGCTCTCAGCTTCTAACTGAGACACACTTTATTTATGTGAGAAAGGCTCCCATTCTATTTTTGGAATATATTGGGATTTTACAGAAAAATAATTTTAGATTCATGCGAAATTAACTATAATAAATGCACAATAGTCTTCATTACATTCCACTAGTAGTAGTACATGCAGTGCCATCATACCTTCTATTACTTCAGGTGCCAGGTAATAAGGAGTCCCAATGAATGTGTCAGCAGATGTTGCATCAAGAAGTTTAGCAGTTCCAAAGTCACAGATTTTCAAACATCTTCCATCATCAAACAGGAGCATACTGCGATTATAAAAATATGCATACATATCAGAAATATTGCAAAAATTAAAAATTATCAATTATCTACAAGCAATTTGTGATAAAATACCCTATATATAGCCTATAATAGCCTTTGGCTCAAATTTTGGAGCAACTTTAAAAATTCATAAAAAATTTAATTTTGATTGGAATCAACTCAAACTTTCTACACATCATAAGAACATGGATATGTATTAGAAAAAACAATAAAAATAGAAAATTCTCACATTTTCATTTTTGGTGAAATTTGGCCGAAGACTCTGTACTATAGTACAGGGACTTTAGCCCAATTTTCGAGAAACTTTAAAAATTCATAAAAAATCTAGCTTTAATCGGAATCAACTCAAACTTTCTACACAGCATAAGTACATCTATATGTATCAGAAAAAATTATAAAAATGGAGAATTCTCTTCTTGCCATTTTTGACAAAATTTGGCTGAACACCCAATTATAAAAATGGAGAATTCTCTTCTTGCCATTTTTCACAAAATTTGGCTGATCACCCGTACAAGTACTTTGGCTTGATTTTGGAGCTACTTTAAAAATTAATTTAAAAAATCTAATTTTGATAAAATTTCTATAACTATGAGCATTATCCTCTTTTAACCAAATTCATGAGACAGTTTGTATTATGGGACACTGCCGGTAATTTCAATGATAAGATTTGAAAATTCAATTACCTCAAGTGTCCCATAACTGGTGCATGCATCTATTCTATGCGCATATTATAGTAACTTACTTTGGTGGCTTGATATCTCTGTGTATGATACTGTTATGATGGCAGCATTCAAGAGCAAGGGCCAGCTGCAACGTCCATGACATAAAATGATTAAAATTATAATCATACTCCTTCTTAAGCTCATGTATTACTAAAGCAGAAAAGAGATTACATAAAGATATAAATTATGTGTACAAATGTTCTATTATTACCAGCACTTCAGATGGCATGTCATAATAATATACCGTATAGCGGGAAATTTTGGAGGGAATTAAATTTGGTGAATTTGGCATTTTGAAAGCTATTTTGCTAAAAAAAATCCACCATTTTGAGCCATTATGCGGATGCTCAATGGCACGTGGCTACAAATTACCAAATTAAAATTAGCCAACCACCAAAATTTAGCAATTTGCCAAATTTAAATCCCTCCGAAATTTCCCGCTATACAGTACATTGTACATGTACATCAATATGCATCAAAAAATGTAATAAAAATTTGGGTGATTTTGGAGCCATTTTTTGAAAACAACTATGCACTATAATAACCTTGGGTATTTTTCAAAATGTTTGCATTTTTTAAAAAAAGGCCGTAACTTCAACATTTGACATTGGAATCAGCTCAAACTTTCTACACAGCATAAGTACATCAATATGTATCAGAAAATGTAATAAAAATTTGGGGTGACTTTCGAGCCATTTTTTGAAAAAAACTATGGGCTATAACCTTGGAAATTTTTTTAGAATTTTGGTGTTTTTTTAAAATAGCTGTAACTTGAAAAATTGAAGCTGGAATGAGCTCAAACTTTCTACACAGCATAAGTACATCAATATGTATCAGAAAATGTAATAAAAATTGGGGGTGATTTCGGAGCCATTTTTTGGAAAAAACCATGGGCTATAGCCTTGGGTATTTTTTAAAAAATGGCTGTTTTAAAAAATGCTCATAACTCGAAAAATATTTGTTGAAATTAGCTCAAAATTTCTACACAGCATAAGTACATCAATATGTATCAGAAAATTTAATAAAAAAATTAGGGTAATTTTAGAGCCATTTTTCAAAAAAAAAAAACCATGGGCTATATAGCCTTGGGTATTTTTCAGAATTTTGCCAATTTTAAATGGCCAAAACTCAAAAATTCGAAGTTGGAATTAGCTCACTTTCTACACAGCATAAGTACATCAATATCAGAAAATGTAACGAAAATTGGAGGTAACTTCACATGCATTGTTACACATACTACAGATACATGCACATGTGCATGTAAGTTCATACTTTTATCAAGAGAGAAAAGAGCTATTTCCATGACCATAAACGTCTATGATAAGAAAATCATAAAATGAAGAGAGAGAGAGAATTCGTCATACCTGTGGGCCTTCAGTTCCTCTGGCAAACATTCTAATGATATTTGGATGTTTAAGTGATTGAAGATGAGTGAGAGCCTCAATCTACACTAACAATAAAAGAAGAGCTAGCGCCGGCCATTCCTCACCTCTCTTTCAAAGGAAGGATCATCTCCTATTGTCTTTGAATTGAAATACTTGACTGCTACTTGTCTAGAACGCCATTTTGCCTTATACACACTACCAAAGGCACCACTGCCTAGCTATAAAACACATTGTAAAGAGAGTAATTCACAGATGAAGCCTCTTACCATCAATTTATCCTCCAATTGATTAGGAGCAATAACCTCCATTTTTATATTAATTAGCCCCACCCATAATCATGAAAGTCAGCCACACCTTCTGGGCCTGGCCTCTCTTGAGTTGATTGAACTCATTGAAGAATACAAATTGCATGTACTAGTACTGTTCAATACTTATCATGCACACACAAAAACAAAAGAGAGAGAGAGAGAAAGATGAATAAAGAGAAAGGACGAATCTGTGAATAAAAAGAAAAAAGAGAAAAATGAGGAGAGTGCATTAGAGAAGGTACTATAATAGTAAAACTTTGTAGCTACAATACACTGATTTTAGCTTTCTGATTCTCTAATTTCCTAACAAAAGAAAGGTTAAACAAAATAAATGTTTGTTTCATTATTTTTGATCAATCAAAATTGGTGTGAGCAACAGTACAGCAAAAGGGATTGAGCCAATGACAATGCATATGGAGAGGTGAGGATACTGATTTCATATATTTGAATGAGAATGACGTTTTGAAAACTTAATATAAAAAACAGTATTTCAATAAAAATTTTGAAATCTGTAATATCTATTGTTTGACTATTAGTGGTTGCAACAGATAGGATTTTTATCTATGTTTGGAAAAATGGGGCACAAATGAAACAAAGGAACTATGGCTTAAATCAATAATGAGTAAGGCCATTATTCTTACAACTCATTGGCATATCTGGGGACATGCACATATCATAAATCCTGCTTCATATCCTTGTATGACATCTACCTACATGTACATCACAACTACTTCCATATGGCAAAATGGCTATAGTTTGCTATTCACTTGTACAAAGTCATAAACTCTTAAATATTGTTAATTCAAGCTATTCTTTAGAGGCATTTGCTTACTATTTCTTTCAATTCCATCAGCTACAGCCTTCTCTCCCATCTTCCTTAATGCTTGTATTAATGCATCATAAGTTCTATTCTTTACATTATCTCTTTGTTCCAACCATGCTGTTAAACACTTTGTTAGACATCCACGAACATCATCTTTGTTATTTTCCTTAATAACATCAAGTGTACGAGGAAGCAGACCCAAACGAAGACCAAGAAAATAATAATCAACACCAGAATATCCATGATCCCATAGTAAATCAAGTATATCAATAAGATGACTTGTATCTAATGGAAAATAGTATCATTCTTAGATGTAGATTAAAGCATGTTATATAAATTATACTTATAACATTATATTTATTATTTATATTTATTTACCTAATTCAGTGGGTTGTCCTCCATGTCTCTTGCTAGGTGCATCTGATGCTTCTACTCCTAAAAAATACAAATAATTTTTGCTGAAAAATGATTTAACATTCTGAATAACGAAAGTGATACTAATGGTTCATATATAAATTTATTTTGTCTTACGTGTATATTACTAACCTGGACTGGAGATTTGATCACTAAACCAGCATCTACAGCTATCATCATCACTTTCCAGTACTTCACATGGTGATCGGCAATGAGTACATATGGTAGAAGAATAATCTTCTTTGACAATGCAATAACATTGTTCATCTGCTGCACACTTGAATGCAAAGATGTGATTATCATCAACGTCAAGATTTTTGCTGCTTCTTTTGATAGCTTCTATGACTAACTTACGAATTTGAGGACAAGCTTTCTTGCAATCATAAAAACATATTTTGATATGTGTATAGCAATTTACAATATCTATAGTGTACTTTTTCTTTTCTATGTAAACATGAAGTGACATGGCATCATAATATCTGTAGTATGATTTGCCTACTGGAGTGAAGTCTACATAATCTCTTTGCTCCAAAAGGTGTACAATGGTTAAAGGAAATAGCCCTTGTGGGATGGCTAAAGTTTTTGTGCCGCTATTGCCAATCTGCCATGCTATAAGAAGTGGTTGTATCTTCGTTGAAGGTTCTTCGATCTTATCACAAGATGGTAATGAGCAAGGAAAGAAATAGTGTCCTTCTTCTTTGTTTTCTACTTCTGCAATGATGTGAAGGTGTTTAAGAAGAGTGATCATGTGAGATGGTTGAAAATCATTGTTAAAAATTTGTTTACCAATAATTGCTAAAAGTTCTTCTTTAAAAAGACCTAATTTGACGAGACTATTCTTCTCCCCAGGAGAAGGAGGTGGATCAGCAATGGACTGTATCTTAGCTTGACTAACATAAGTGATAGCTATTAGACGTGAAAGAACATCGAGAATTGGTTTAGGATTAATGAATATTAAATTCTCTAGTACATCACCATAATAAAGAATGATAGTCACATTGTGTAAATATTGCAGAGCTGTAATGATATCAGATTCTTCATCAAGTCTAAGAGATTTACCAATCTTAATCACTTCTGTTTTTGTAAGAAAACTTCGTTTCTTCCTCTCAGCTTCTAACTGTAGTGATATCTCAAAAGTAAACAATCGAATCGGTAACTTAATTGTCATTTCGACTCTACAGTTTGAAAGTTCAGTACAAATTTCCATGCTAGCATCTTCTCGTTCTTTAGATCCAGCAGGGAGCATTGTATTAACTGGAAATATAATTGATTCTTGAGGTGTATTCCAAATGACACTTTTAAGAGATAGGTTAGAGCTATTGATCAGACTTTCATTCATTTCTTTGAGCTTTTCCTCAGTTACCAACTCTTTACGAGTACCAAGGATAAGATAATGATGGTGTTTAGGCATGTCAGAGACATAAGGAAATTTGATGGGATTCACCATGGCTTCAGAGCTAATTGTTGATCGAATTATACTACGATTAGAATAATGCAGCTTTGTTTTAATAGGAAACATATTTTGACTAATGCGATATTGAAAATTGGACTTCTCATCTAGACCTTTAGTGAGATCAATGGTGATAATATTCAGTGCAGCTGCTTTTGTAAAAAGAGGCAGCAACTCTCGATATGCAGGTTGACCACCAGAATCAATAAAATACACCCAATTTGCGTTTAACTTTTTAGATTTTCCAGTTTTAAAAGCATGCAAAATTCTTTCACCAACTTCAGTATTGGTTAGTTTATTCTCAGTTGATATATTCTCAGTTGATATCTTTTGGACTAGTTTCTTTTTGGTTGGCTCATTCTTGGTTGGTTCATTCTCAGTTGGTTCAGTCTCACTTGACTCACTCTCACTTCGTTTATTTTTGGTTGGTTTTTTTGGTGGCTCGTTTGTTGCTGGTTTTTCCTCTGATAATTCATCTGAACTATCAGATATATCATCTTCAGACCTTGGTACTTCATCTACTTCTGTAGATGCCAGCTGATGAAGTAAATCTTCAATATCAACCTTCTCCCACTTTCTATTTTTATCATCAATAGATATTCTTGTTGCTTGAACAGCAGGACAAGCTACTGATGTACTATCAGTAAGTTTGTCCCAAGGTGGTGGTGGCTCATTAAGTAGGAGGCGTTGCGAACATGTTTTACCAGCTCCAGGTGCACCATGCATATTGATACGAGTAACTTTTAGCTCAACTTCCCCTTCTTTAAGCCAATTTTCTATTCCTAAAAATTAATGAACGTAGAGCATTTAAGGGCAAGCCTAAGCTAGTAATCATGCATGACAATTAGCAAATCATTATGATAGAACTGCATGGAACAAGCAAAGCATTGTAAATCAAACATAATTACTTTCTTAAACTCTTAACTTTCTCTTGCTGCTAAAAAAGCGTATCTGCCTTATTTTGGTGCTAGAAAGCTGTTGTTACTCATCATTTTTATTTTATAATTTAGCCAATCCACTTTCAATGAAAAATGACCACCATATAATTCAGGCTTGTGCCAAATACAAATACATGTACATGTAAGTAAAACTAACGAGATGATAATGGCTCATTTTTAAATTTGTAAGGTACTCTCTTTAATTTCCTAACAATCTCAGCAAAGGACAGTCTATCAACAGGTTGCTGTGCCCAGCACCTAATGAACACATCATGTATCAATGTATATACACATACTATTATACTTTGTCACTAGCTCCCATAGAAACTTTGGTATACCTATAATAGTGGGCATCCTTGCTCCTAATAGTAGGAGAGAAAGAGGGAGAAAGAGAGGGAATGATGAGTGTATGCTACTATTAACTTAAGTACCTTTTCCTATTGTACGGAAGACGTTATAAGGATGAGGCTGTCCCTCCTGATTGAGATCAAGAGTTGGTTTGTGTCGTGTGATCATCTCCCACAGAGTAACAGCAAAACTGCATCACATGATAATCACATGATTAATAACTACTTACCTGTACACATCGCATTCAAATGAATGTTTACCTACATGCAGACATGATGTCCACAAAATTAAAAAGTACAATTACTACTACTAAAGATATTTGATACTTTCTACAGAACTACATACTATTAGTTAATATACATGTATACATGCATATAATAAAATCATAACAGGAAAAATGAAAAAAGGTATTTCATTAATGCAGAAGGCATTATACCTTCTACTACTTCGGGTGCCAAGTAATAAGGAGTTCCAATGAATGTATCAGTAAATGCTGCATCATCAAGAAGTTTAGCAGTTACAAAATCACAGATTTTCAAATGTCTTCCATCATCAAATAAGAGCAGACTACAAAATGATAAACAATTATTTATTACTACATGTACATGTATGTTATAGCTAGAAAATTTGGAGTGTCAAAATTTATGGTGAATTGAGTCAATTGACTCTAAAAGAGGCTTAGAGGTTAAAATTTTGGAAAAATTTTTAACATTTGCCGAAATTTCAACTACATGTATGTGCATGCTGCTACAAAGCCCTATCATAAAATTTTGGCAAATGAATATCAATTTGCCAAATTTACCAAAATTTTGCTCCACCAAATTTTCTAGCTACTGTATATACTACATGTAATGAAATAAAATTTCCAATACATATTGATGAACTTATATCATGTAGAAAGTTATACCAATTCTGGTGACTTCTTAAATGTTATTGACATCTAATAATAGTACTTATTTGGTGAAAAAAATGGCCAAAAAATTAGGTTTAAAACACTTCAAAATTTTTATTCCACTCTTTGATACATGTACATGTACATATTGATGCCAAAGTTTTAGTCATTTCAAATCAATGCTTTGACTTAAAGTGGCTATGTTAAAAGTTCAAACTACCTAGGGCTTCGACCCCAGGTCATTCCTAAGATTATCTATAATTGCATGTGAACAATTCCATTTCTTCTATACACATTGTATTAGAGAAATAACAGGATTAAGACACTTTAGCAACCATCCATCTACTGTATAGCGGTTTTTTTGAAGGATAAAAAATTTCGTGGATTTTTCAAGATTCACAAAATTAAATTCCTTGAAAATCAATTTAATACGGTACAAGATGGCAGAATAGTGGAAATTCGCAAAAAATTAATTCTGCCAAATTCCAGATACAGGTCATTTGTGAAAATTATTATCCTCACAAAACTGCTATATGGCATGCCCATTATGTAAAGTGGGTGTGGCCAGAGCAAACAAATAGTGGTTTTTAAGCTTTCTAGCAACAAAATGAAGACACCATTTGTAGATATTAGACTAAAGGGAAACAGGAAACTAATGTACGGAGCCTGATCTCAAACTAATTATCAGGAACAGTTATACTAATGTTCCATGATAATTTTATTATCATGGCTGTATATACATGTATATGTAACTTATAAATAGGGGCCAGGGGGGATGGGATAATGTACATGTAAAAAAGGTTCCTGATAGAGAACAAGTTTTAACAATTGCTTCTTAAAATCTATTTGACATTAATTTCATTGTTTTTAAAATTGCTATTAAAACATGTACCACAAGCAATTGGGGCCAAGTACATGTACATTGGTACTTGTACTGAAGTCCAACACCTCTCTGAGGTACTTGTACCAAGATTTGTGTGATTGCCCCCCCCCAATGCAAACTTCATACCTATGCCTATGGCTATGAACATAACCAGGATTGGAAACAGATCACATGAAATTAAATTTTAACTTAAATTTTGCTAGTTGCCATTTCTGACATACAAACAGTTTGCTTGGCAGTTGGTGCAGCCATACTTGCGTGGGTATGTGAATGATATTTTGGTTCCAGTTCAAATCAACTGAGAACAACTATATACACGTACATCACAAGTGGGAGAATGTAATCTTAGAAATGATCTAGGGGCTTCAACTTCAGGTCACAAAAAGACCAGCCTTTTGCATGGGTTCCTCATGCTGAAAGATTATATGTAAGTCAATTAAGATATCTCCCAGTTTCATAATTATGAGCATTCATGCATGTTCTACTCTTCCACCAATCTCCCCATTCATTTGTAAATCTATATTAAAAATTTATTAGTGATTTACTTTGTTGGATTGATATCTCTGTGTATGATACTGTTATGATGGCAGCATTCAAGAGCAAGGGCCAGCTGCAACGTCCATGACATAAAATGATTGAAATTATAATCATACTCCTTCTTAAGATCATGTATTACTAAAGCAAAAAAGATTACATGAAGTTATAAATTATGTGCAAGAATCTTTAACAAAATATTCTAGCATGACAAGATTCATGTACATGTATGTAGTAGCATACTTTTATCAAGAGAGAAAAGAGCAACTTCCATGACTATAAATGTCTATAACAAGGAAATCATAAAATGAAAGAGAGAAAGAATGTGTCATACCTGTGGGCCTTCAGTCCCTCTAGCAAACATTCTAATGATATTTGGATGTTTAAGTGATTGAAGATGAGTGAGAGCCTCAATCTACACAAACAATAAAAGAAGAGCTAGCTCGATCATTACTCACCTCTCTTTCAAAGCAAGGATCATCTCCTATCGTCTTTGAATTAAAATATTTCACTGCTACTGGCCTAGAACGCCATTTTGCCTGATACACACAACCAAAGGCACCACTGCCTAGCTATAAAACACATTGTAAAGAGAGTAATTCACAGATGAAGCCTCTTACCATCAATTTATCCTCCAATTGATTAGGAGCAATAACCTCCATTTTTATATTATCTTTCTTATTAATTAGCCACACCCATAATAATAAGAGCTAGCCACACCCTCCTGTCCTTTTCATCGTTATTAATTTTTAAGGAGAAACTTATTATTGTACAAAAAATGAATGATGAGCATAATGAAAAAATTATTAAGTTAGACGTCTCAAAAATGATTGAAGAACACAAATTACTGTTCAATACTTATCATGTTGGGTAAAGCATGCACACACAAAAAAACAAGAGAAAGAGAGAGAGAAAGAAAGAAGATAAATAAAGAGAAAGGATGAATCAGTGAATAAAGAAAAAGAAAGAAAGAAAAAGAAAAAAAGAGGAGAGTGTATTAGTGTATAAAGAAAGAGAGAAGATACTATAATAGTCGTGTTAATTCGTAAAGAACGTCGCTGAGGATACTAGATAAAGAAGGATCTAAAGCGTCAGACATACCAAGTGTCAGCACACGATTACAATAAGGAAGGAAAGAGATCCTGTTCACTGGAACCTTAGCAATACAGTGAAGAGTGACGGCAGCACGACGTAACATGGCCAGTGAGAGGGCACTAGCATCATCAGCATATTGAGCTGACATGTAACGCGTCTTAGAAATATTAAGAGACGACTCCAAACACTCCAACAGCAAAGGGAGGGTCATCTTCTGCTGGCCTATCATACGACTAGCCCCTTCACTACCTTGTGCCAAATCAGAGAGAAGTACCAGTGCAAACTGACGAACGGCAGGGTACTTCTTTTGACCTACAAACTGGAGTAGCGTAGAGTACACTAAATCAAGGCGTGTTAGAGGAGGGGTGGCCAGTATGAAGTCGACGTTTGCTTCCGAGATCGATATTTTAGCGAGAGCCTCAACGACAAGTCTCTGAGGAGAGAGTGAATAGACCATGGCACTATCAGGGAGTGGGTCAGTGGCCACAGACGAGGGACACACTAGCCAGTGGAGCAGACCTGTTAACAGTGGATATGTGATGGCCTCAGGATATAATGAGAAATCAAGCTGGCCCCCGATATTAGCTAGTATTACAAACGTATTCTCGCGGAGGACATCCAAACAAGACCACCACCAATACTCCTCTGTGATAGTAGGGGAAGATAAATCAGCATCTAACCTATCTCCCCCTCCCTCTTCCTCCTCCTCCTCCTCCTCTCTGCTCTTAGCTTCAGAGCTCTTACTAGAAGACTGAGAATGCAAATGAACATGGTGTAGCAATAAAAGATGTCCTAGTATGATAAGGAGGCCTGGATGCTGTGAGAATTCGAAATCATTCCCCGGTATAAAGGAGAGGGACCTGAGTATATTAGACAGAGAGAGTGTACGATGTTTCAGTGCTTCTTGCTGTGAGGGTATCAGACACAATGGAAGTGGCTCACACTTTAACACCTCATTCTCTTCCCTCAGAGGTGAAGCAGGTTTAGCCACACTCTCAGACTCTTCCTCTTCCGGCTGTGGCGGCAGGAAGTATTTCTGTATAGGACTACGTGCCATTAGTCTCCTTGGGGTCTTCAAGTGTAGCAGAACTCTCTCAGTGAGGGCATCACGCTTCAAGAGCTCATCAACTTTAGTTTCGTCAACATGCTGACAGACTCTCTTGTCTTTCTCAAGCTTCTCAAGAGGGTGGCACTGTGGTAGTGATTCAGCAAGGACATCAATAATAGCAGAGGACTGTAAAAAGTGGCAGACGTGATCGGCCAGTCCTAATCTAACGTCATTAGACGAGTGATGATAGACGGAGGCGGTCGGGGAAGTGGAGTCTGTGGAGGCCGTGCTGGAATCAAACTTGTCCAACTGTTGGAAAGGATGACCAAATATCTGATAGAGACAAGTGTTGAAGTGATTGACTAGCGTGTTTAATAGACTGTGGTGGTGTTTTAGGTAAAAGAACCCGACAGTTCTATCATCATGAAGGAGTATCGTGAGTGTGTCTAGTGCCCAGGTTGATTCTGCTGGGAGCCCACACTTGAGAGACATCATGACATGCCATGGCTGAACATTACCTGAAATAAAGCAATAATAATAACAACAACAACAACTACAACAACAACAACAACTACAACAACAACAACAACTACAACAACAACTACAACAACAATAGTAATAATAATAATAATGATGATGATGATGATGATAATAAAATAATGTAATAATGTAATAATAAATTAATAATATAAAATAATGTACTTATGTATTGTGCAAGATCTTTACATGCTGATAATAATTAATACTAAGATATTCTAATTAGAAAGGCTTTAATAAGATTTGTCCACAAGGTTACACTCACCATTTCAATTTACACTTTCAGATATTAAATTTTACTATATACATGTATATATGTATGGGGAATAGGAAAAGTGCCAACCAGTGACTATTATGAAAATTACTCAAATCAAAAGCTGATGCACACACACACACACACACGTATAAATGTATCT
The DNA here is from genome assembly GCF_000090795.2 of Amphimedon queenslandica. Lineage (NCBI taxonomy): Eukaryota > Metazoa > Porifera > Demospongiae > Haplosclerida > Niphatidae > Amphimedon > Amphimedon queenslandica. Next base: position 25,574 of record NW_003546824.1, read on the forward strand.
AACAAAAGAAATACCCAAATAATTATCATTGAACTACACTGTATAGTAATTTCGTGGTTTGACAGTTTCATGAGTAGAACTTTCACAGTCAATTAGCTTAATTGGGAACACGCCTAGAACCCACAAATCAAGTAACAAAAATTAAGAAACTAATAAAACAATAAGTACAAGTAAAATAGGAATTTACAACATACAAATATTTTAAAAATTTACATACATCCATATGTAACCCATCAACTTGCTATGATAATGACTTTTAATGATAAATCCACTCAATCCAGTAGTTCTTAGTATTACTAGTAGATATGGTTGCATGTGAAAGGAGTACATGCTACTATCGACGCTTATGCTGTCCCACTATAAACATGTCTACCAGCTTCAAGTGTTTTCTTAACACATTCAGTTCATTACTACACGAAATGCCAATCATATGTACATGTACATGTACACAGTACACAGGCCAGCAAGTACAGGAACACATACAAGAACAACAACACATTAATGAAATAACAATAAAATACATTAAATATTGTATTAATGATTTAATAAAAATTAATAAAAACAAGTACAGTAATGAAATAATAATAATTATAATAAATAATAGAATGCTTACCACAATGGTCACAGTTTAATCGTCTTCTCTTGATGAGTTGAGGCTGGAGAGATTCAATGGGCTCCACTGGTCTCTTCAACTGCTGCTGCTGCTGGAAAAGAATAAGAACAATAAATTAAAAATACACAACATGTACATGTACATGAAAAAAAAAAGAAAGTAAAAATAAAACAATAAACTCATGTTTAATTACTAAAAACATGCTACATGTGCAGTATACACTTAAAAATAACATGTACAATCTGATGACTAACTTGATGGATTGGTGATGATTTCTCACTGATATCTTTCACTGATCCATGCTGAGGTGGAACCGGTTTAATATCCTTCTCCAGGTTCTTATGAGGAGGCGTGGTCATGACCTTATCGACGGCAGAAGTGGGCGGAGTCTGATTCGGAGCCCCTTGATCAGTGACCACAATCTTAATGGGATCCATCGGTACCGGAGAAGATGAATCAGACTCGCTCATAGCTCTTCCTACTGACACGCCCCCAGGGCCGGCCGGCGATGCTCCTGAAGACTGATGATGCTGCGTATGAGTGTGCTGCTGGTGAGGAGTGGAGGGACGAGGGGAGAGGGAGAGAGGAGGAGGAGGAGTGAACATCATCGACTGAAGGTGTGGCGGTAGAGGGGGAGGTAGGTGTGGTCTCTGTTGCATTGAGGGGTGTGTCCAGTGCCAGTCTCCCATCCCTCCCATTGCATGCTGGTTGTACTCATCCATACGTGAGCGCATCATCATGTTTGGATAATTATAGGAGCCGTCGTCGTGATAGCCAGGATACATACCGCGTGACATGTACAGGGACATGGTTTTCTGTTGGTACGGGGAGTAATCGGACATACCCCCGGCCCCCCCACCGTAATATCCCGGGAACCCACCAGAGTGGTGATGAACGAGGCCGGACTGATAAGGACTAGGTACCATTGGGGACTCACCCATTGATGGAGCCTGATCCCCTCCTCCTCCTCCACCTGGCGAAGACCAGCCGGGAGGAAAGGAAGGAGAGGGTGTGGTCGGCTGAGGCCCTGAACTAGACGTTGGTATCCCTAGGACTGACTCCGCTTCCTGTACACTGATATCTGGCAACGAGTCTTCGGAGAATATGACACTGTTGCTGTCCAGTAGTTTATCTAATTGTTGCTCGTCTTGATCCTTTTGTTGTTGTTGTTGTTGTTGTTTATTGGAGTCACTCTCGTCCTTTATCTCTTCGTTAGGAGGTGGGAGGGGCTCCGAAGTAGTAGACTCGTTGCTGTTACTATTAACAGTGTTAGCAGCAATGGAGGGAGGAGGAGGAGGAGGGTGGGAGGACTGGGGATGATGGGAGAGCTCGTAGTGTGACATGCAGTCACTGAAGTTGGTGTGACTGAAGTGACATTCGTACGGGAGGAGGACTTTGACGTAATATTCTGATAGAGTCCTCATGGAGGCTGAGCTCGGGTTGTTTGAAGTACAGAATGACTTGAGGACTTCTTTCCAAAGCTTCTTATCAACAACCTACAAACAATTAGAGAGGAGTACTCATAGTCATATTAGTACACTGAGTCTTAACTTATATACTACAGAAAGTACACCTTATCATAATGTTGAAATAAACTTAATGGCATAAAATCACATAGAGTATGCACACAGAAGCACAACTAGTGTGAAATACTATAGAAACTTATCACTTAACAACTATACATGTACATACATGTAGTATATTCACATACATGCACTCAGGGTTTCCCACAGGATTTGGATTGTCCAGTTGCTCAAAAATTGGGCCAAAGACCCTGAAAGACACTGTACTACTATAGTACAGAGTTTTCGATAAAAATCACTAAGAGAAAATTCTCCATTTTTATAATTTTTTCTAATGCATATAGCTGTTTTTATGTTGTGTAGAAAGTTTTAACTGATTCCGATCAATTTTGAATTTTTCTACAAATTTTTAAAGTTGTTAAAAAAAACCAGCTAAAGTCCCTGTACTATAGTACAGGGATTTCGGTTAAATTTCGTCAAAAATGAAAAGGAGAGAATTCTCCATTTTTATAATTTTTTCTAATGCATATACTTGTTTTTATGCTGTGTAGAAAGTTTGAACTGATTCTGATCAAGTTTGGATTTTTTTTACAAATTTTTTAAGTTGCTCCAAATGCCATGTACATGTATGTGTATATACTGTGTCAGCTTCATGAAGCATCATGCTGTTTAGCTCTCTTAGCACTCTTTGTGGGAAACCCCGCATGTAGTAGAACAATAATATTCAAACATGTACACATGTATATTCGATTACATTTACATGTATGTAAAGCTATGGAGTATAAGCACAGATGTACAGTACATGCACGATGTACACCAAAATAATTAGATTATGATGCTAAAGGTCATGCAGTCATTCACCCACACAGTTTATTAATCATGTAGCATCGTTGCATTGTGAATTTGTGAAACTGTCAAGCTACACAAATACGCATGCATCAATACCAAATGCAAACACACACACACACACACTAGTACTATACACTCTTGAAGAGAAATTAAATAAGAGAAAGAGAGAGAAGGCCAATAGTCATAGAAGAGAGAGAGCCAGTGAATAGAGTACACAGAGATAACATGTGAAGCAACAGATGGGACAGTGTGCTACTATGCCATAATCAGCCCATATACTATAGAGCAACAAGTGTTCCAATAGTACAAAGTACAGACAAACACACACACACATGTGTATGTACATATACACATGTTATTGTCAGTAATGTGTGTGTGTGTACATAAGGCTCATTCTACACATTGCAGACATCAAAGGAATGCCACTGCCTATCATACTGAAAGGTGTGGGCCACCACCACATGTTCCCATGCAGTCAATAACTGTGATATACTGTACCACTCACGTGTGTGAATCCACCTAGCCTTTGTACTGCTGTGAAAGTCTTATAAAGATCAAGGACACACTTACTGATGGAGGGAGGCTTTAGGTAAGGAATATCTACAAAAAAGGAAAAGTGAAATTGTATATAAGGAAAGGATCAGGAGATAAACCTCTAACTTACTCTTTTGGTCCATATATTTGAATATGGCATCAAGGAAATCTCTCCTACCAGGCTCATCAGACATACTGTACTGATTAGCAAGAGACTGTGTGTGAGATGTGCATTAATAAGAATAAAAGTGAGGTGGGCATTAATTAGAAAACTCACTGGATGAGTTCTGGTGACGGCTGAAAATGATGGAGTCCTCGTCTATGTAATAGTAATAAATAAATGAGGGGCGTGGTCGTGTGGGTGTGGTCTTACCTTTTTAGTAATTGCTGGACTGTTAGTAGAGGAAGTTGGAGATATCGACTTCTCGTGAGGAGATTTTGAAAAAGAAAAGGCTTCTCCGTTCTCAGTCGAGACTCCACTCCCAGCCACACCCCCACTCCCTCCGCTATTAGAATCCTTAAAACCTAAAATAGACTCAACTTCAAAAGGGCTGTGAGATGTAGGACGTGACGTCCCGTTTCCATGAGCACCAAGATCATTCTGCTGCTGTGGAGGCTGAAGAGGAGACGAGGAGGGCTCATTATTTGGAATAATACCAGGAATACTGGGAGTGGCAGGGTCGGGAGTACCCACGGCGTTAGGTGTACGAGGAGAGGCGTGGCCCATCGATTCCCCGGGCCCACCCACTGATAAGTAAGAGGGCGTGTTAAACTGAAAGGACTTGCTAGTAGTGGATAATGATGAATCATGTAAGGATTGAGGAGGAGGAGGGTTAGAGAGAGCGTCCTTGAGACTAGAGACAGATGAACCTTTTTGTAGTTCATTTGTAGCTCCACCCACTGCCGGCTGGGGAGACTGTGAGGACTGATAGCCAGGGGGAGGGGCAGGGGGAGGAGCATGATGCATTGCGTCACTCATGATCTCCTAAAATATAAAAAAAACATTTTATATAATAGATACATATAGGTACAGGTACACAATGAGAAAAATGTACATGTACATGTACTTTTGTGATTTTCATATGAAATGTAACTAATCAATGAATGTGAAAATAATACATGTGCATGTACAAAGCAACGATGAATCTGTTACATTAATTGTGCTACACAATTAGCTAAAATAAAAATAATTACATGCATACATGTAAAAGAAGGCTAAAGTATAATTATGAGAAAATAAACAGCCAAAAGAAGACATGTACATGATGTACATGTTAGGATGAATAAAAATAAATATTAATAATTCAAGCATGCATATACGTACATGTACATGCATATGAAAATGTACATGTACACATGAAATAAAGAAAAGTTATTACTATGTACCTGATGGCCACCAGACCAGCTCCTACCAGGGCTATTCAGATTAGCGGAAGACACAGAAGAGGATCCGTCCCATATACTGTTAGTCTGATGGGGCATACCATATCCATCCATTTGATGGTGAGGGTGAGGGGGAGGAGGAGGAGGAGGCATAGAGGGAGGTGGGAGATAGGACGACTGATGCTGGTACGCACCGACAGGATACATGTACCCGGGGAAACCCCCACCAGCCCCAGCACTGTTCATCATCTCCGGATGATAGGGCGGTCTGTACATTTGATCCTATTAAGAGAGGAGAGAGCGAGAGAGAGAAAAGGAAAGGGAAAAAGAGAGAGAGGGAAGGAAGAGGAGTATACAGAATAAAGAAAGACAGAGTGGGAAAGAGTTTAAGGTAAAATAAAGAAGTATTACCAGATTTAGAAAGAATTGATTTGAAGTGAAAAAACAAAGTGACAAAGGTCAACATGTGAGGCAAGTAAAACATACAGGGAATGGTTATAAGTGGAAAGTGGAAGACACACAAGGGAGACCATGAAGGGGGTAAAGAGAACATAAGAGGGGTAGGAGGGGAACACAAGTGGCACTAAGAAACCACAAGCCTTATTAACATTGTCCAGCCACTAATAATGTACACAATATGCACCTATCACTTCCATATAAGGGAAAGGACTGTATACTAGTGTATAAATGTGGTCTAGTCTTTATGCCAACTATACAGTTACACTTATATATGTATTGTTACTAGTGGGGATGGCGGGAATTACAAAAGTAGGGAGTTTCCCTAATACTGCTGCTAAGAAAGGCATGTAAGCAAACTAAACCCATTCACAAACTGTCTGCTGTCTATACCCAATGCTTTAGAGGTACATACAAATCCCTCCTAATTAGTGGGAAAGGCTAATGTCCTCACATACCTGCCCAGGGAAGGAATAGTCCGGCTTGTTGGTCATCATCGGCTTCTGCATTTGAGGGGGTACCATTCCCGGCGGGACCATCATCGAGTTCCAGGGCATATGTCCACCGTATAACGGGTCGTGCGGCGGCTTACCGCCGTACGGATTTAAATTAGGACGAGGCATACCAGGAGGGTACGAAGAGAGTCCTTCCGGCATCTTTGAGTGGTAATATTGATGGTAGGGGAACCTGGCCGCGTTCCTACCCATATCAGGGAGCCCCCTAACCGTCTGACCATCTGCAAACTGTGGATACATCTCTACAAAGACGGACAGGGGTGACATTAACACACATAAAGCGAAAGCTTATAAGCTTTAAGGCCAGATGATGCAGACGGAACGGCAGCTAGCTAACGCATTGTGGGATTTATGTCTTACTTGTGAGGAGTCTTGGTGCTCTTAGAGATACCTACGAAGCTTTCAAAAGATCTGTCTCTCTACTTCTGAGCGCCATTTTGCCATTGTGGGTAGATACCGTATACACGGCTCACTAATTACGGCCACCACGTGTGGATCTAATTAAACGAGCACTTCCTCTTTGGAGAAAAAATTACTTTTGCCATCTTGCATTATTTTTTAGTAATAATAATAATAAACAGAGAAAGAGAAAATAGAGAGAGTTCTTTTATCTTCCTCCACCTCCACCAGATTTCCCTTGCTTTGGCATCTTTGCTTTACCTCCTTTAGGTGGTTGCTTAGTCTGTGCTCTCAATTGAGCCTATCAACGTATAAACAATAACAAACACACAAACACTTCCACTCACCTTCTGTGCTCTTTGCTTCTCCTTCTTCTCAGCCACCTTTGCCTTAGCTGCCCTTATAGCCTGTTCCCTCTGAGCCTTGCGTACTTCAGGCTTCTGGTTCCTCTTCATTAGGATCTCTTGTAGCGTAGCACCTTGGATTGGTCTAGAGTGTTTCACCATGCGACGGGTTCGCTTCTTAGTGACCTCCTCCTGAGTGCCTTTCTTGTGCTTCCGACGGTATAATACTGTCCACGGGGTCTCTCGAGGATTACGCTTCATTAAATGAGACCTTGAGCACTTTCCACTAATGAAATTGTACACCTAAAAATAAAACAATGGATAATGTAGTAAAAAGACTACAAGTAGTCAAGTACAAGTACATAATCGTGTCTTGGTTATATAGAAATATTTATCATTATTACAGCTGTTGTGGTTATTTTACTATAAACATTTAAGCAATGCTTAAAACACTTGAAGGAAGTGATGATCATAATCGTCATTATAAAATGAAAGAAAAACAGGACAATAGAACTCTCATTGTACAAGTCTAATAATCAAGTATTACAATTACCTAACACAACATAAACCTCAGAAATAAAACATTCAAAAATCCTCATACTACACTGATTATTGAAACAGGCAGAAACTGATGAGTAATCATTATTAGAGTTGAATGAGATAAAAAAAGGAAAGACACTTGCTTGGTTCTTTATCATTAACATTTTTAATATTAGATAGTGACAACTTAAACAGAAGTCAAACTATTATCATTATTTGTTAATCCTCTTGTATCGATTTTATCAGTAACTCAGTGTCTAAATTCTGTAATGGTACATCTATGCAGCACAAGTAAGACCACCTCAGCTACATGTACATGCAGGTATGGTAATATTGTGTACTCCCATTCACCAGTAATGAGCTCAACATACATATTATGTATATATTAGATAAAAACAGGGCTAATTTATTAATATAATGACTGCAATGTAGTTACCTTTCCATCTATCCTCACATATCTCTTCCCATGGCCAGGATGAATCTTGTACCCACTAAAATTACACAATTCTACCCTATCAAGACAATATGCACATTAATGAAGAGGTTAGTATGAGCATACAGACTAGAGACATTACTAGGAGAGAGATGGAAGAAGATACACTTACTTCATTTTGTGTCCCTTTTCACTCTTGCACCATCACCACGTGAACTTTCCAGCCACACCTTCTTTGTAACCGCACCCTCTTCCACGCCTATTAAAATGGCGGCACCTATTGATGTTAAAATACAAGAGACTGAGGTTCGTGTTGAAGCTCCTACTCCTCCAGTGAGTGAGTCCTCCCGTACTGATCCTCCAAAGAGTCCATCAAAGACAAAGGGACCATCAATGAAGCATAAGAGTAGATCACAGACAGAGTCACTTAGAGAATCTGAAAAAGCACTTCAACAACTTTTGGAGGATTTTGAGGAAGGAAAGCTCAATGCTTTTGGTATGTTGCTATGACAATAATTGTGAACAAGGGTACCACATTGCAAAAAATAGAGCTCTTGCAGCATGAGCGTATTCAACCGGGAGAGCAGCTATGACTGCCTGGCAAGAATGTACATGGTGGAATGGGGAGAATAATTGGAATAAATTTTACAGTTGACACTCCAGGTTAAAGAAGATATAAAA
>NW_003546824.1:33853-39147 GCF_000090795.2 Amphimedon queenslandica
GAAATTGCAACTTTTGACCCAAGATTTAGTATGGAAACAGTACTTTTTGATAATTTTACTTATTTTTCCTATAATTTTTTTCTTTATTACCAACTTATTTCTGCAAAAAAATTTTTGGGTTGAGTTACCCTTTAATGGCTTTCTACTAGTAACAATGCTTGGATTTAGCCTCCTTATGGCTGATTAAGGCTCTAGCTTTTCTTTGGAGTAAGTACATGTATATGAAGGTTTTAAAGGTCACTTCAATTATCCGGACTTTTCACTTATCCGGACCCATCCGGACCACCTGATGGACAAGGGGTCTGGATAATCGAGGTTATACTGTATAGCAATATTTATCATTATTACAGCTGTTGTGGTTATTTTACTATAAACATTTAAGTAATGCATGAAACACTTGAAGGAAGTGATGATCATAATCGTCATTATAAAATGAAGAAAAACAGGACAATACATAAACCATGTAGACCTCTCATTGTACAAATCTATTGATCAAGTTAAACCTCAGAAAAATAAAACATTCAAAAATCCTCATACTACACTGATTATTGAAACAGGCAAAAACTGATGAGTAATCATTGTTAGAGTTGAATGAGATAAAAACAGAAAGATGCTTGGTTCTTTATCATTAAAAAATTTTTAACATTAGATACAGTGACAACTTAAACAGAAGTCAAGCTATTATCATTATTTGTAAATCCTCGTATCAATTTTATTAGCAACTCAGTGTCTAAATTCTGTAATGGTACATCTATGCAGCACAAGTAAGACCACCTCAGCTACATGTACATGCAGATTAGTCAGGCGTCAGGCCCCACCTGACTACATGCAGGTATGGTAATATTGTGTACTCTCATTCACCAATAATGAGCTCAACATACATATTATGCATATATTAGATAAAAACAGGGCTACTTTATTAATATAATGAGTGCAATATGGTTACCTTTCCATCTATCCTCACATATCTCTTCCCATGGCCAGGATGGATCTTGTACCCACTAAAATTACACAATTCTACCCTATCAAGACAATATAGAAATTAATGAAGAGGTTAATATGAGCATACAGACTAGAGACATTACTTGAAGAGAGATGGAAGAAGATACACTTACTTCATTTTGTGTCCCTTTTCACTCTTGCACCATCACCACGTGAACTTTCCAGCCACACCTTTTTTGTAACCGCACCCTCTTACATGCCCATTAAAATGGCGGCACCTATTGATGTTAAAATACAAGAGACTGAGGTTCGAGTTGAAGCTCCTACTCCTCCAGTGAGTGAGTCCTCCCGTACTGATCCTCCCAAGAGTCCATCAAAGACAAAAGGACCGTCAATGAAGCATAAGAGTAGATCACAGACAGAATCTCTGAGAGAATCTGAGAAAGCACTTCAGCAACTTTTGGAAGATTTTGAGGAAGGAAAACTCAATGCTTTTGGTATGCACGCTAAAAATTTGTGATCAATATTGACTGAAAAGGCATGTGGATATCAATATTAAGTTTTACTTATTGTCATTGTATACAATTGCAAACGATGTCTTTAGCCCCAATTAGCTCTGCTATATACCGTATGGAAGGAAATTTTGGAGGTAGTTAAATTTGGCGAATTTGGCGTTTTGATAGTCATTCGCCAAAATAAAAATTCACCATTTTGAGCCATTATACGCATGCTCAACGGCACGTGGCCACAAATTCGCCAATCACCAAAATTTAGCAATTCGCCAAAATTTAGTCCCTCCAAAATTTCCTTCTGTATGGTATACAGATAAAAACTAAATCAATAATTCATATAGATCTATGTATATTTTTTGCCATTATAATTTTAGGTAATTCTGATACATTGTCAAAGTTGACTAAGATACGTAAGATGCAGGAAGACTTGACATTAAGACATTTTGAAATTGATCAAATGAGAATTAGTCAAGAGAAGTAAAAAGCAGGGCTAGGCTTAATAATTATGGTTATTTTTTGAAAATCATTTTAGTTCAGGTAAAGATTATCAAGTAGAAGCATCTCTTAATGAACTGACACAAACAGTAAGCAAAGCATTTCTGATATTTAATTTTTTACTTCTTTAAAAGTTAGAGAAACTGGGCAATGAAATGTATCCTTTAATCATAATGTATGTAATTATTGAGCTTGAATGCTGTATTAGAACATTTTCCTTTACTCTATTTTACAGACAGTCGTTGCATTCATGAAAATAATACATTGTATGTCTCATTTTCTTTTAATGATATTTTATGTTTATCAAGTTGGCTAGCTTTGATTTCTTCATGATGTGCAGAATATCTAGTGAATAAAACAGCAGGGGAAAGTGACTGGGCGCTAACTGCTAGTGTATTATGGTTGCATGAAAATTTGGAAGTTCCAGCAGTTCCAATTTAATTTTTAAAAATTTGATACCCTAATTTGCAAAAATAAAAGTCATATTGTTGATATGCACTCAGCAGTATCACGTGATATTGTTCGCCTAAAGCGGTAAAACCAGAGCAGACTCAGCAGAGAGGGCCCAGCCGCCCAGAGGGGTAATTGGGATTGTGTGTGACATGGCCAAATTAGGTGATACTAGTTCAATTTTGTGTGGAAGGATTTTAAGTGAGTTACTGGGGTGTAGCTAGGGTAAGTAATGCTTATAATGTCATTGTTTTTAGGCAGTGGCTATTTTTACGGGCCCGTAATCCGACCGTGGGTGGCTATTTTTACGGCAGGATGATTTATCTATGGATTTACTCATTTTAAAACCTGGGAAACACTCTAAAATAAAAATAAAAACTAAACCCTAAACCAACCTTGGGGACTCCTAACATAACTAGGGGGCTCATAAAATGACTGGGGACGCTCTAAAAAAAAACCGCCACCCTAAACCCTAAAAACAATAGCTAAGTAGGGGACTCCTAACATAACTAGGGTTCCTAACATAATTAGGGAACATAGCGAAGTAGAAAGATTTTTAAAAATCAATTTGTTAAAGTCAAAATTATAAAAAAAAAAGAAATGGTCTGAGCTGAATTCGAACCAGTGCCCGTCCGTATCCAACCCAGTGCCTTCCCCACTGTGCCACCATGATCCTGCTGCCTTATTGATGCTGATTGTCATCTTTATACGTCACTTCATTTCTATATTCCCTGCCGTAAAAATAGCTGTATACAATGAGATTACGGGACCGTAAAAATAGCTACTACGTTGTTTTTATATACAGACATCAGTGATCTTGATGAAATTCTTGCTTTACTCGAGAGGCATAATTACAGCAAAGCATCATATAATCGACTTGGCCTACGTCTTAAGATATCTCAAAATACACTAGAGAAAATAAAGAAAGATCATGGAGAAGTAGATCCTTGTTTTACAAAGTTTTTGGCTAGCTGGTTACGTAAAGCTGATAACGTGAAGAATCCAACAATTGATAGTCTGATAACTGCTCTTAGAGGAATAGGAGAGAATGCTGTAGCTGATGGAATTGAATTTGATAGAGAAAGACAAAGTAAGGGAGGGTTATTGATATTTGAGAGTGGAATAGCTAAGCATACTGTAGCATTTGAGCAGGCTATTTATTTGAGAGATAATTATGGTATATTATCATTACAAATTTAAAACTCCAGTTATTTTGTGGACTCTATATAATTTATATTTTGAGAAACAGAAATAAAATTTTTGTGTGGTAAACAGGTTAAATTTTGAAAGTAACCAGCTATCATTCTATTTTCTTTTTACGACCTGGGGGCGTAGCCCCCAGGTCGTCCTAGATCCTATAATTGATTTCACCCACGTGCGATATAATATTTGATTGTATGTCAACACTTCATTTCTTCTATACACGTTGTATTGGAGAAATAACAAGCCTTAGCAACCACCCGCCCACGCTACGTAAGTGGGTGTGGTCACGGCAAACAAAATGGCGGTTTGAACATGGAAAAAGTTATGAGCTTTCTAACAGCGAAAGAGCATAGAGATACTGTCTAAAGACTTTTCTAGAAGCAGTAGAAGGTAGAGAGAATCTTCATAAGTCTTAATAAAAACCCAGCTGTACATGTAAGGTGGTGAAATCAATTATAGGAATATTTTTACACTGTTACGCTTGTTTTGATAATTTTTTATCCATTAGACCCACAGATTCATGAATCCATAGAAAAACCTGCCAAAGTATGTATATTTTGTATGTTATAGGAATTACTACATATATTTTATATTTAGAAAATGAAAGTTGATAGAAGTTCTTCATTCATGCAGTCAAAGACTCAGACTGCATCGATTAAGAAAACCAATGCTACCACAAGTGCTACTGTGGTATGTGCAAAAATTAACAATATTATCATTAAAAATTGCTCTTTTAGGACAAGGATATAACTATTGCTACAAGGTCTCGTGTGAAACGTCGATTTGAGACTAATTTACATGAGGTTAGTACTATAGTACCGTATAGCCCAATGATAATGTATAATTTTGAAGGTTTAAAAACATTTCCAAAATTTTCATCACATGCTAAATGAGCATTGTAATTATTACCATAATAAATATAGGCAAGAGTAGATAATAATTAGAGGAGAGTGTCCTACTGACTATAAAGTCTGCTTCATCACTGCGTAGAATTGAGAATGGGGATACATTTTCTGAGGTTTAAATTTCACTAATTTTGCTATTTAAAAATATCCACCTCAGTGTATAACCTATACTTGTAATTTTCCAATAATAAATAATCATGAATACTAAAAATGGGAAGCTGCCATTATAAAGGATATATTTTGGAGAAAATATTTCACAAAAATTGCATTTCAATCTAGATTTATTTGTGAGAAAAAAATTAGTGTTTTTTACTGACCATTTTGTAGAGGTTTCTATGGTATCTCGCGAGGTTAATAAATGCCATTGAAACCGATACTGAAGTGTATAACCTACTTCTACCATGACATTTGAAAACAACTACCAGCTGCTGATAACTAGACCATAGTTGACATACATACAACATGTCTAAGAGGCCAGGCAATAAATACCATAGAAACCTCTCCTCAGTGTATAACCAGGAGCCCATAAAAGAAAAAGGGAAGGGTAGGAGCGCGCAACACCCACGCATTTAATTAAAATCACTGTAGCCTGCATAGCTTAATGAGTTTACTATTTTTAGAACAAGGTAAACCACACCCGTTTAATAAAATGGCTACCAGTGTGAAGGTTGCTCTGAAAAAGAAGCTGTTTACATCTCAAGACACTGTACCAGCAACAGATTTATTGAAAGAACTTAAAAAGATAAGTATGCTACCCCAAAAATTCAGCTCCTTACAGTAAAGCCTT
>NW_003546824.1:40517-47460 GCF_000090795.2 Amphimedon queenslandica
GTACTCAGCAATTACCATGGTTACCAGATGCAATTTTAATTGAAAAAGCCGTGATATTAATAGCAAAGGACTTTGTTGCAGTGTTCTTAGGTTGTTGTTCTTGTTGTTACTAATCCCTGGTCTCTTTGGAACTGTTTCAAACAGAGCTACTCTCCTCACTCTGCCTTGCCGTATCTTGGCCCATTCTTGGGACTCTCCACATATTTATTGACTTGGGCGTGGTTAATTATCACTAGCATGCATGTGGACCAGTAAGGATTTACAACAAAGAGCTCAAAGGTAGTGGTCCATACAAGAAGATAGCGGACAGAAAACTGGATGGCTCCCACTAAAGCTGCTAAAGAATAGATAATTACCGTAAATTGGGAAATTTCCAATTAGAAAATAAATTGGATAATTAATTTTCAATAATTTTAATTTTCGGATAGCCATCTTGTCCCGAAAAATTTAATTCCAATATTAAGCAGTAACAGTGAATGACTTTAAAGAGACATCAAGGAACTCAATGGTAGACCAAGAGAGAGTGAGTATGAGTAAGAAAGAAAAAGCAGAGGGCACAGAGCAGTACTGAAGACAGAGCCACATGGTACGAATACTGGAATTCCTTTTTACCTGAATATTTTAATATTCAATTGTTTAAAATTTTTACTTTTTTATTTTAAAATTTTTTTATCCATCTGAAAATTAAAATTATCCGAAAATTTCCCAATTTACTGTAGCTACTGAACACTGTAATTATATAAACACATGGTCTTATTATCATAGCAACAATTGATTGGTTTCCATGGTATTTAATTGAACCTTTTTATTAGTTTTTATTATCGTGAAATAAGCAGCCGCGAATATATCCCGACCTATGGTATAAAGGGTATATTTTGGAGAAAATATTTCATGAAAATTGCATTTCAATCTAAATTTATTTGTGAGAAGAAAATTTAGTGTTTTCTTTACTGACCATTTTGTGGATATTTTTAAATAGTAAATTAGTGAAATTTAAACCTCAGAAAATGTATCCCTATACAGTGTGAAATTATGAATCAGGGTGCAAAAAGAAAAAGACTTTTGGTTTTTTACCGAAATAGATGTACTGAACTTTTGCAATGCAAATAAAATTTTTTGTATATTGAAAGTTATAATTTTTTATGAGCTCTTCTTATTTTTAGGTTGATATCACTGAACATAAAGAAGCCACTCTTTTTAAAAGATATTCACCAAAATTAAAAAGAGCAATGCTCAATCCTGTTGAAGTAGCCAGTGTCCTATGCTCCAATAGTATTATAGATGAGACTACTCGTAATAGGATTACACAGCGTCATCATGGTTCTGACTTGGTAGATGCTATTGAAGCTTATGTGTTTAGTCTACCAAATAATAAAGATCTTGTACAAAAATTTGAAAGAGTTTTAAACATTTTAAAGCAGTACATTCCTTTAGATTCTATTGTAGAATCTCTTGAGAGTGATTATTATGGTATGTTTTTATGCATGTACATGTATACATGTGTAAGTACATGTGTACACTAGAGTTTTGGTGTACTTAATTTTCAATATTATGTTTTTAAAATTAATTATAATTCATTAGTAGACTAGACAATGCACATTGTAATATGAAAGTATTTTGTGGATTTAACACCAGAGAGAACCTTGATAAATTTTAATGCCAGCTTTGCATGCATGAAACAACCTCTTTCATAAAATGTATCTTCATCCTGAAGCTACATGTGTAAAACTAATAATTTATGGGCAGTAATGATTGTTGTGTAATACGATTTTTATTTTAGGTAGTGATTTGCTTTCATCAGAGCAGATGGAGCATAGCCACAAGAAAGTAAAGATGGTACCACATCATACTGAATCTATTTCAGAAGGTAACTAATTAATGATATTGTTTAATATTAATTTTGTCTAAATTATGATTAGGTAGTTTACTAGATTCACTAGAACAAGATGTTGAAACTTCTGAAATATGTCCACAGCCACAGGATATTAAAACATCTACTCCTTCAGCAAAAAGTTGTAAGTGGTTAATACCTTAGTAACAAGACACCTGTGGTGCATGGCCTTGCCCCTGTAGCTGTTTAATTACCAAAATTTAAAGAAATAAACTTTAATCTACTGTTTGATGTGTTCTAATGCATTATTACCTTTGTCATGAGAGAGCTGCCTATACAGTGCACTTCAAAAAAGGCTAAGTAGGGTACAGTAGAGAAGAGAACCTTGAAGGTAGTTCATAGGTACTTTGCTACTACTTCGCTACTTCGCTACTCTTCATTACTCTTTGCTGCGTTATGCTGCGATTCCACCCAGTCACATGTACTGTAGTAGAACTTGTGGATGCTTCTTTTGGCAGTCTGTGCTCTCCAAGTTCATCTATAATACCACTCTCTCCTTCTAGAAGCCTGTTTAGGATATTTTTGCTCGATTCTACTGTCACGCTACTGTCTTCTACTGTCTTCTACTGTCGTGCTATTGTCTTCTAATGTCGCGCTACTGTCTTCTACTGTCGCACTACTGTCCTGCTATGTCGCAGTAAGCATGCGCAGAGAAGGAGCAACGAACTACTTACGCAAAAGTAGAGTAACTGTGGGGTAGCTACTTAGCCTTTTTTTGATATGTACTGTATTTCAGACTACATTTAGCAGCATTGCTGGTTTATGCTGCCTCTGAGAAGATGGATAAAGAAGCGAACTGACGAAAAACAACTTTTACAAAGTGTTTTAATTGACAGTGGGACACTTCAGGACCTAAACAAAGAGCAACAAGGGTTTGAAAACAGAGAAGAAGACACCATCTTGCAAACACACACACATTGACATGACGATTGCAGTATATACTGTTGATTTCACTTACATTTGAACAGTGCGTACTGCGTGGGAATCATGTGATCCTAATAAATTCATTCACTGAAAGTTACTCATGCACCATTCGTACAGAAGTGAAATTGACAGTACCCTTATATCCATATGCCTACGGTGTGAGCAAAGGCAATGAATGAATGAAGGACAGACCAGCAACAGTATCTAGTCCTTACCTATGCAAAGTGTGGGCAAAGCTAATTAATAATTAGGCGAAGCCCTTACTTATGAGATTTATTTGTATGCATACTGTACGTGTGCATATGTTTGGGAGTGTAACTAGGAGGTGTGGCCTGGAGTTAGAGCCCCTTGATGCTTTACATTCTTTCTAGCTATAATTTACCATCTTAATTTTCAAGGTGTTTTTGTGCTCATCTTAAATCCACGAAATTTAAACCACCTCTAATGCCATTCTATTGTATGTAAACTATGGCCAGAACACGAAAATTAGCTCACACGAACATTAACTTTTGAGTACATTTCATTGAAAACACTTAATTTTAAACACTTAAAAATTTGAACGTATACAGTATTTGCACAGACCTTGCAAATTGGCAGTTATTGATGGTCTGTTTGTTTAAGTGACCACAATACAAGAACACATCTCCATCTCTTCACTCTCCTGCTCTAGTTTATTATTGGGTGAAGCCCATACTAGTACATTTTTTGTTGTTTGTACATGTTTTACATTGTTCTATAGCTGGTTGTCCTATTTATAACACATGGTCTGCAAATACTGGCATGTGGCATGTGTGTTTTGGTTTCTTTTCTGTACATCTATAAAATATTTTATATTAGCAATTTGATAATATTTAAACTGCCAAATGTATTAGTATGGTGAAATTTCCAAATATGAAGTCATTGATACGAAGTTTATTATAATTTTATTTTTATAGTCATGCAAGAAACTATTGATCAGTGTGATGCTGATCCTCATATTAAGCAGTTGAAAAATGCTCTTCAAGTTTATGCATCTGATCTCAGTGAATCTGGGCTTGATACTCAAGCAACCCTTGATCGCATCAAAGCACGGATTGAAAGTCATATCAAGAAGAAATTGGAAGATGGTTTATCTAAGGACACATTGACCAAGCAATTGAACAATCTTACAATGAATGCTCTCATTCCAATGGATATCAATGACTGGTGCTATGACAGACTGGATGAGCTTTACAAGGAGCATAATGAAAAAATATCCAACTTGAAGGATTCATCTAGTCATTCTAGTGATGATCTTGAAGATGTGCCACTGCCACCAATTTTTTCTACAGATGTGGTTTATCATGCTAGTCTTTGTAATTTAGTCATTTCTAAAGCTAATACTTTAGAAGTGAGACAGCCACTAGATCATTACTTGTCAGAGTTTGGTCATTCTTTTGAGAAAGCATCTTTGTCCAATGATATGAATATTTTAATTGCTCTTCAAGAAAATATTATCTACATTGCATTTAGAGGTTAGTTATTTTAGATATTAGTCTGTATTTTAAAATTTAAGTACAGGTAATGTGGATTTGCCATTGCGTTATTTTTGTGAGTTGTTGCATCAAAACAAAAGATTAGTATTTACAGGTTTGTTTATGGTTTTCTATAAAATTTTATTCAGCACAAAAATTATGCTAACGTCATTTTTAGGTTTTTCAGATGGAATGCTGCCTGCTGTGTCATTCTTAGTCCAGCTATGGAATTTACCTTATTTTAGTGCAAAGATTTTGCTTCAAAATGTGGCCTGCATTTTATTTGGATTTCCGGGAGATAACTTATCAATTATTCTAAGCCGACTTCGAGAGTCCTTGGATTATTTAAAAGCATTTCATGTATTTTTATTGGATATTATTGATTTTAAGGTATTTTTCTAGTTTTTAAATGTATTTTGTGTCATAGTTGTGTAATTTTTAGCCTTGTTCATTGCGACCTTATCGAACTAGACGTCGGGAGTTATTACACCTTTATCAGATGTTTAAAGAAAGCTTATACCTGATTCAGAAAAAAAAAGATGGACTAAAGTGTACTAAATCACCAAGTTTAGATTCTGTAACCTTTAATCCATCTTCACAGGTATAATAATGAGTGTATCGATTTGTGTGATATATGTTTTATGTATATAGTGTGACATGCAAGCATATTATCAATATGTGCTTCGGGGCTATCTTGATAAAGAGCAGTACTGTATTCCATCTCGCAAAAGTTTAGCTGCTGGCTCTGTGGAATCACTAGTGCCATCAATTTCAAAAATTGAGCTTTGTCAACACAAACACCCTGGTGGGAATGAGCTATCAATTGTTATCAATGGTGATAATCTTTGGTTTTGCTCTGAAATTGAAGTTAATTTTTCCAATTTTAATGCTCTGATTGAAACATCTGTTGAGAGTGTTGCTCAGAAACAGATATGTTATAATCAGCTTCTTAATCATGAATGTTTTTTTGAAGATAGAAGTACAACTTCTCAAATCAGAGTTCATAGCAGATTTTCGAATCCTCTCAAAAGTGATGTTCCAATCATTTACAATGTAAGTTATAATCTTTAAATTTATAAGACCACTCTAAATTGATTCATACCATGTAGTTTTTCCTTATTGGGTGGGTGCTTTATTAATATTCACTGCAATATAAATTGATGTGTATACTGTATAGTATACTGGTATAAATAATTATAAAAGTTAATTGCTGATGTGGGCAGGAAAGGAAAAACAATGAACCTGCTAGTGTTGTTACTGTAAAAGTATTGATTACCTGAATTGAATTTATTATAGGAACCAGATTTCATTTCATTTCGTCAAAGTCAACTAGCTAAGCAGACACCAAGCCAAATCATTCAATTATCGTTCCTCAGTGCTCTACTTGAACAATCTCCTTCTGTTAGTTCTGGTAGACCGACCAAAAGATTTAAACAAATAATTAGATTTCTACAAGAAGCCTCTACTATTGTTCCCATGGAAAGTGCAATTTTTGCTGTAGCTAGTTGTGATACTCCAAGTTCTTCTGCAAAGATTAGACAAGCTATTGTTAATGCTGCTCATGTGTCTTCAATCCCTGTCTCAAAAATGATGATCTCTGGAGCTATTGAAGCATATGATAAAGGTGCATTGCCCAGATTTCTTCAATTAGATCAACTAAGCATGCATAGAATGTATGGTGATTTTGATGGTGTAGAAAAACCACATTTAAGAACTAGAGTTTTGAAGCATCTTCACTCTTTTGATCAAGATAAAAACTTTTTACAACCACATGTACTGAAGCCATTGCGACGAAGCCAAAAGAGGCGTGAAAAAGTGAGATCTTCACAGAGCAGTGCCTTATCTGTGCAAGATAGGGTTTTGTCAGTTTTCTTAACACCTCATGACTGTTGTTTGTCATATTTTGAACGTTTTCAAAAAATATGTGAAGCTCTACAGAGAGGGCCTTTTCCTCCTGATCTCAAATTAATTTGTGGGAGGAACATCGGCGAGTTATATCCAATATCAAAAGCTGTTTCTTCTCCTTCAGATTCTGATGCTCTAACACCATTATCACAAGTTCTACAAAATGCCAGAACTCGCCTTGCGACCCTTTCTAGCTCACATAAAACAGCTACTCTCGGTATTGCAGCAGTAAACAGTAGCATGCTTCAGGAAGTCAACAAAATTATTCATGAGTATCTAACTCCCTGTGTCACAATGCTAGGGGGTTTTATGGAACAACAAATTAGAGTTCCTTTAGTTAATAGTCCTCTCGATACTGCAAAAGCTCTTAGAACAGCAGAAAATTCTGGTGCAATTGGCGTTTGGGCATTGTTTTCACTTAATAATGATGACATTAAGTACATATTATCATCAAGAAAAAATGAAGCCTTCATTATTCAAATTACAAAGTTTATCGAAGGTACACTTAGTGAAGATATCAAAAGAAAACGTCATGATGCTGAGCCAACAAGCTACGATGCAAAACTGCAGTTTCTATTAGAGCTAGGACTAAACAGAACAATCACATGCAGCAATGATTACATCAGCTATTCACTGGAGAGAGAATTGGACAGTATTTGCAAAGAGCAGGGCATTTCCACTTCTACCAGTGTTGACTCTGTTATTGATAACTGGAGAGAGCGATTTGAAG
>NW_003546824.1:48218-49229 GCF_000090795.2 Amphimedon queenslandica
GGGCTAGCTCTTGTTCCTGATGCCTACCGTCCTCTTCTAGCTCGTTGGTTGATTTGGTCCTTAAATATTCATCAGTTACGAGAAGGATTAGCTAGTTATACTACAGTTGGTGTGATAGGGCTTGTTAATTCTGGGAAATCAACACTTGTTAATAAAATTTTTAATGTTGAGGTACATAGATAATATATAATCATTACCTGATATTATTTTTCAATAGACTGTACAAGGCACAAGTCAAGGAGCTCGTACTACAGTCCCTTTTATATATAATTTAGACTCATCGGTGGAAGGATTGAGTGTTATTGATTTCCCTGGAGTTGATGATAGAGATGAGTCTATTGGTGATCTAGCTAAGTTACTTGTGGGCCTTGCACAAATTGTCATTTTTGTCTGTGGATATGAGTTAGTACCATGCAAATCTGCACATTTAAATGTACCATAAAGCTTTTATTTATTTATATAAACACTTCACCCCAGCTTGCATATAAAATTCTTCTCACTGGTGTTTAATCAACACGTAGATCTAATTGTATTATAGAATTAAGTATATTTCTATATTAACTTATAAACTGTCGTTCTGTTTTAATAGGAGGTTTCATACTAGCTCTGCTATGGATTGGATGAAGATTTTTAAAAAAGATTTTGCTGATACTCCAATTCTTGTTTGCCTGACCCATGCTGACAGACTCTATGAGAACAGTTGTGAAAAGGATATGATTCCAGAATGTCCAATGAGAAAAATTCCAGGACTGAAAATGCAGTTTCAAGATGAATTAAAGGTAATAATATAGCATAACAGAAAAGACTGAATTATTTTGAATGCTGGTATTTATAGAAAATTATTGGTGATACTGTGAGAACACGAAAGTGTCTTATCAAATTTTGTTCCTTAACACAAACCAGGCATTCTCCATTAAATGATGACAGAGGTCGTCAGTCAATGAGGAAAGTTGGTATATTCACTCCAGAAGATATTGGAGAGTGGGTCAAAAATGCACTGAAATGTGACAT
>NW_003546824.1:49239-51299 GCF_000090795.2 Amphimedon queenslandica
TGCATGTGTTCACATAATAGCTGTTTATGCACATATTTTAATCAGTTAGTGATATAAATCTTGTGCCACATTGAATTGTATCTGAAGTCTTGCAATATCAGCATCTAATGCTGCCAGATCACGTCTGAATCCAACCTCAGTACTAGTAGTCCAGCCACTACATGATTGTGTATTAGTACAATCTCCTGATGATAATGAGGCTTGATCTGGAGTCAGGGAATGTGCATCCTTTTCTTCTTCACTATTGAGGAGAAAGAGATATGAAATGTGCATATATGATGACAAAAATGCTTAGAAAAGTACATGTAGTCAGATTTGGAATTAACTTCTAAACTTCTATTAGGACTCCTGCTTCTACACAGCATAGTGGCATTCATATCAAAAAATGTAATATAAATGGAGAGGCAAATTTTGAAAAAATTACCATCCCTTACTCTTTATCATTTGTCCTGTATTGACTATTGCTTGAATTGTGGATACATCTTTCTGTGATATCATAAACCATTCAGTTTCACTTGATGGCTTCAGATCGATCAACATGTGAGCCAAACACTGCCTTAACTCACTATAATAAATAAGATTAAAATAAAGGTAATGTTATTTTTGTGAATCATATCATATGTTGTACACATGTACTTACAGTAGAGCATCTTGTGACTGTAATAATTCTGTTTCTTTCTCTGCTACTGATAGTTTAAGCATTTGATTCTCATCGTACAGTTCTTGCTGCTCTAATTCAATGTCTTCACGATACTCTATAGCATGAGAAATCCATAAAATTAATTCTAAATCTCATTACATGTGACAGACTATTACTCACTCTCTTTCCATTGTGTCTCAATTTCCCTCAAACCAATCTCTAGTTGTGATAGTTTAAGTGTCAGAGTATCTCTCTCCTCTTTCTGTACTTCTTCCAATACCTAATAATAATAATAATAATATAAATGTATATAACTTATCTAAATCTTATTGTGAAATTCAAATTTAGGTAAGTTAATTTTTATTAATTAAAATTTAAATTTCATGCCTACTTACATCTATTTTTGCTGCATACTGTTGACCTAATTCATTCTTTTCTTCTTGGAGCTTCTTTACTGCATAGTAAAATTTAAAATGATAAACTTGTAATCTTTTAACAACTTTAGGAAATTTTGAAATGCATTGTACATGTCATTTAAAATTCAGTTAGACATTATATCAATCACATCACACATGGGAAGTTTAATTATTACACTAAAAGTAATAATAGTGTTACATGGCATTTACTATTGCGCATAAATTTGTAGGAATTTTATTAAATTGTAAAAATCTAATTCTAATTGGGGTCTGCTATCTGCTAAAACTTTCTAGAAACCATAAAAACATGTATTATGTATCAGAAAAAATTATTAAAATAGAAAATTCCTTCCTGGCCATTATTGACAAAATTTAGCACAGACACTTAATTTGGCTCAATTTTTGAGCAACTTTAAAAATTCATAAAAAATCTAAATTTAATTGAAATATGCCTAGACTTTTTACAAAAACATAAAAACATGTATGTGTATCAGGAAAAATTACTAAAATGAAGAATTCTCACCTTTTCATTTTTGGCAAAATTTGGTTGAAGACACTGTACTATAACACAGATTTTGGCCCAATTTTTGACCAACTTTAAAAATTCATAAAAAATCTAAATTTAATTGAAATATGCTCAAACTTTCTACATAACATAAAAACATGTATATGTATCAGGAAAAATATTAAAATGAAGAATTCTCACCTTTTCATTTTTGCCAAAATTTGGCCGAAGACACTGTACTATAGTACAGGGATTTTGGCTCGATTTTTGAGCAAATTTAAAAATTCATAAAAAATCTAAATTTAATCGAAATATGCTCAAACTTTCTATACAACATAAAAACATGTATATGTATTAGGAAAAATTATTAAAACTAAAAATTCTCATCTTTTCATTTTTGGCAAAATTTGGCCAAAGGCACTAGGGACTTTTGCCTAATTTTTTAACACATTTAAAAATTCATAAAAATCCAATTTTAATTGAAACTCATAGAAACTTT
>NW_003546824.1:52571-54866 GCF_000090795.2 Amphimedon queenslandica
GGCACTGCTGGAGAGGAACAGCCCTGCTTGTTTCTTGGTTTTTCCTGGTATTAGCAGTGTTCACAGTTTTACAGTTTTTGTGTGCCTGCTTCTTATTTGCAGAATGTCTCATATTGTCACTAACTGTTTGAACTGGCTTGGTGACAATATTCTCATGGCTCTGCCCACCACAAGTCCTCTTCCTACTCTCTGCTTTAGAGGAACTTGTTGCTGATAATGACAACTGTCTTGGTCGAGGTCTTGGTGTCTTTGGATGATCATTTTCTACGAGTTTACTGCTTAGCTAAAGCCTGCAAATAATTATATTGCACTGACCTTTTTGATCTTTCCTAGGACTCAGCAATGCTTTCAGTAACGATGCACATTTGTCCATGCCTTGATGAGTCGATATCATCTTTTAAAATATCCTGCTGTTAGTTTTAGATTAAATTGGACAGTATTTACTAATCTTTCTGTGTCTTTGCTATTTGAATACAAGGAAAACCCCGCCATTTAAATAGGCGTGGTCACAAAAATTTTAATATTCAAAAAATTATTAAAATAAAATAGATCTTAAAATTCAAAAAGTAATGCACTATCTAATGCTTTAGCCCATTCTTTTTGTATCATATAAGCAGCCTGATTTACTGGTCCTCCAACATTTGATAAAGCTTTTAAAAACCTAATGCAATGTTCTTCTAGCTCAGAATGATTGTGGTATAAACTCAATCCAGATGTAAAACTTCCAACCATAGAATCATAAGTTGATGTTTTTTGTACTTCACGAGTTATTATACCAACCTGAAGGAGCTCATTAGCTATAGAAACAAGAGAATACTGAAATATCTCTGACAAAACAACATGATGATTAATCAAAACTTTCTTTAGCTTTTTACAAACATCTTTTACGTCAATACCTACACCCACTATAACATACAAGAACCATAAAAAGCTATAGTCAGATTATAGTGTTACCTCCTCCTCCTTCATTTCTTGGACTAGCTTCAGTAGCAGCAGTAGCTGTGGAAACTACATAACAACATTATTATCGCAATTTATTTACAAGACAGTATAATAAAATTACCTGATGATGAAATGGAAGCATTAACTGATGATGAAGGATTCTTTGATGATCTATGAATATATAATGTAACAGGATCAGTCACACCTTCCAGTGGTATAGCATAATGGAGTGTAGGAACAGCATTTGTTGATTTATAAGCTGATATCAAGCAATATGGAGGAATAGGATATCCTAATTCACCGAAATTGTTAACATCAAAACGATTCAACTAGATGCATAATAATAATAAAATATTGATAACAATAGTATTTACTTTGGTAGGTTTAATATGAGGCTGAATATTCCATCCAGTAATTGGTTTTTCTTGTGGAACATCAAACTTTAATTCAATATATCCATCGTTATCTTTGAAACAAAAAGAAAAATTCTGCCTCATTTGAGCATGTGAGTGTTCTTTCTTAATAAACTACGATAGTAGATCTATAATTGAAATTAATATACGACAAATTATACTACCTCATATAGAGCATTTAACTTCCTAGCAGCAGTGAATATAAATAATAAGTCTTCTTCTCCATCTTCTTCAAAATAGAGTATTCCATAATATGTCATGAACTTTTTTATACCAATGGAAAACACTACACCATAAAATAAAAGAAAGAATTAAATGATAGACTGATTTGGCCTAATATCTTAGTACTTGCCACACAGGGCATGCCCAGTGTGGGTCTAACAAGCAAGAGTGGGGTTTCATAAAGTCAGATGCAGTGAAAGCTCTTATATTACCTGGCTCATTATCATCCTGCTCTTCTTTTCCTAATTCCTCTATTTTCTCCTCCTCCATCTTTTCCCCTTCTCCAGTACACTCTATATACAAATAATTATGACAAATAACTGGAAAAATGACTTAATTGCTGACCTTGTGGTTTGTTGATAGCTCCTGTTGAACCACTTAATTCTTTGGATGAATCCAATGAATCACTAGAACTCGAAGTATCATGTTCCTCATCTTCTGAATCAGAATGTCCATTCACTCCATTAGTTAATTCTTCTCCCAGTACACAAACCAAACAGAAATCTTTACGTTGAATGGATCCATACCCGCTATTAGACTTAAATTCTCCTCCTTCAATTATTGAGAACTGGTAAGGAAGACTGGGTGTGCTGCTTAAAGTGTAACTGCAGTGATTTTTTAGGGTATTTATTTTATGGTCTTAATATGACTGCCTGACCATAATAATGATGTGTTCCAACTTCTATTGTCTAAAAAATTTATTCACTGAGATATGAGC
>NW_003546824.1:55331-56791 GCF_000090795.2 Amphimedon queenslandica
AGGATCCCGAGTTTTTTTCTTACAGTTGCATGCTTAGGATAATGAAAGCTAATGATCCCAATCTTTAAATTAGTGCTATTACATTACAAGGCATGAGAATAAAGCATTATTTCCCCCTATAAAGGAATGGAGTTATCTGCATCTATGCCTCTTATGACGTCACGTTTAGCCACACCCGCCGACAGGAAGTAAATTGAAAGGAAGCAAAAAGTGCATTTTTGAAGGCTCATATCTCAGTGAATAAATTTTTTTAGACAATAGGAGTTGGAACACATCATTATTATGGTCAGGCAATCATATTAAGACCATAAAATAAATACCCTAAAAAATCACTGCAGTTACACTTTAATGGAGCTATAGCAAACTTGAGATAACAACTAAGAGCTGGTTGCCTTGATAAATCAACACAATGCTGTATTTCTAATGTTAGCTGTTTCAGGAGAGGCTTTGAGAGTGATACTGCATACACAGCACTGACAAGGATGGTATTAGGAGGAAACTGGAACTGTCCTCCTACAAGAGCAATTACTGCTACTTCTACTGTCTGTAAGGGTGATAAGCTACAGTCTTCTATACTGATTCTCAAACCAAAATCCTCCCAGTTTATCAACTGTGGCTTGTCTCCTTGAATTGAGAATATCTTCTTCTCTGCTATCTGGAAATCACTCAAAGAGTTCAAATTATCTGTTACGTGTAACATTATAATTAAAGCACAATGTAATCTTACCCATGTAATCAAACTGTACTCCAACATCTTTAAAAGATTTTACCTGCTTCTTGATTTTGGCTATTGTCTCATCTTTTTCAACAGGATCACCTTTTAAATGTTGAATTGTAGATGTATCTCCTTGTAATTTGTAATAACCTAATCATAAATTGTGAAAAATTATCATAAAAACAATTCGCATAAAATGTTACAATAAAGGGATAAGCATAACAATAAGTCAAAGAGCCATGCATTTTGCTCAAGCCAAGTCAAATATTGAAAGCCCAAAGGCATCAAAACATTGTATGATTAACACAAATGCTGAGTACTAAGTTTTATAAAATGCTGATATATCACAATAATGATAAAAAGTTCCAAACAAACTAACCTTTGATTTGACTGTTAGCAATTTGTTGCATTCTATCAGCATCTGATTTATCAGCTAAATCTATCAACTGAAACTTTGATAAAAATTGTCTCTTCCCATCTTTATTCTTTTCTTCCCAGGTAAGTATCATTTGCATGAAGACCTTCCAGTCTTTCCAGTCTTTATCTGAGGTCGTTCCCATAAATTCATTATAAACAGCTTTGGCTCCTTCAGCCGATAGTTCAGTCAATTTTTCTGATATGATAGAAGCATCTTCTGATGAGAAAGAGTCTATACAAAATATAATTGTAGGATACATTTATATAAAAGCTACTGGCCTACCTCCATTAAGCCTTTTCTTGACAGCAACTTTATGCTAAACAAGAA
>NW_003546825.1:0-1962 GCF_000090795.2 Amphimedon queenslandica
CCATTTTTAAAATTGGCCAAAATCTGAAAAAATCCCTGTACTCATAGCCCATGGTTTTTTCCAAAAAATGGCTAAAAAATCACCCCCAATTTTTATTACATTTTATGATGCATGTTGATGTCCTTATGCTGTGTAGAAAGTTTGAGCTGATTCCGACTTAGATTTTTCAAGTTACAGCCATTTTTAAAAATTGGCCAAAATCTGAAAAAATCCCCATACTATAGCCCATGGTTTTTCCGAAAAATGGCTAAAAAATCACCCCCCCCCCCTCCAATTTTTATTACATTTTCTGATACATATTGATGTCCTTATGCTGTGTAGAAAGTTTGAGCTGATTCCGACTTAAATTTTTCAAGTTACAACCATTTTTAAAAATTGACCAAAATCTGAAAAATTTGTACTATAGCCCATGGTTTTCTGTAAAAAATGGCTGCAAAAATCACCCTCAATTTTTATTTCATTTTCTGATGCATATTACTTAAGTAAAATTATCATTATTATTTATTATTATTATTATTATTATTATTATTATTATTATTATTATTATTATTATTATTATTATTAGGGTTCAATGCTCATGAGTTTATACTAGATACCAGATGCTTTAAGAACACTAGTGGCATTGAAGCTATTGACATTGCTAAGAGAATGCAGGACTATGGTAAGAGAAAAGAAAAAGAGAAAAATAAAGTCATTTCTGGATATTTTTCTGTTACTTTATGTTTACAGATTTCACGAATTTTATAATAATAATTATAATAAATTTAAATTTTTTGAAAGTCTAATAATTTTAAATTAATAAGTAAAGCATGTACATGTATACAGTATTTTAGCTCTAGCTCCAGAAAATTTAAACTAAAATTAAGTGATACATATATTACTTAATTTTCATTTCAATATATACATTATGTAAATGAATCTCTTCTTTCTCTCCCTCCCCAGGGTTCCATGCCCCTACAGTATCCTGGCCAGTTAGTAATACTCTGATGATTGAACCAACGGAGAGTGAGGGAAAGGCAGAACTGGACCGATACTGTGACGCACTAATATGTACGTAATAATACGTAATAATATATATTACTCCAAAATTTTATTACATTTTCTGATACATATTAATGTCCTTATGCTGTGTAGAAAGTTTAAGCTGATTCCGACTTCAATTTTTCAAGTTACAGCCATTTTAAAAAATGCCAAAATTCTGAAAAATTTCTGTACCATGGTTTAGAATGTTGGATTTTTTCCAATATGAAGATGAATTTAACTATTCACCATATGGTATTTTTTGTCAATTATAGTCACATGTGTGAGTAAAATACATGTACATGTACATATTAGTACATTATATAGAGGCTACACTGTAATCCACTTCTTCTATATATTTAATAATTATTATTAGTATTTTATTATTTGGTTTTTGGTCTTTGTTTTTTGTTGTTCCTTCTCCTTCTATAGTTCATCCTTTGCCTTAAACTCCAAACATCACTAAACCATTTAACCTTGTTACATGTAGCTATAGTCCATTTCACAGGAAAGATATACATGTACATGTACATGTATAAAATAATGTTAACGCTATGCAATACATGTACATGTACATGTACGTATGTACTATGCTATAGTGCTATATTAAGTTTGTATATAGCAATGGAAGATTTAGCTCCTGCTTGTTTCATAATTTTACACTATTAATATTAATTTTTAACTATAAAGCATTTTATAAATCACTTTCTTAATTTAGTTCATGTCACTTTGCATGTAGTGGGCGTGGTAATTACTGGGCGTGGCTATTAGTGAGTACTATATACTATTGGTAGTATAGTGTAGTTAGTGTGTGACTTGGTTCATATTTCATTAACATAATTATTGAATGTGATATGTACCTCTAACCCTCTCCTACAGACTACCTGTCTACTTTCTATTTACTATTGAAATATATTTGATGTGTAACTATACAGTATATGT
>NW_003546825.1:2731-4481 GCF_000090795.2 Amphimedon queenslandica
ATTTGTAGTTGTTTATATTATTTATCATCATTGTTTATTGTTGTTTATTGTTGTTTGTTGTTTATTGTTGTCACTGATATTTCTGATACGTTTTATGTATTCATCATCAGTCAATATTATTATTATTATTATTATTATTTATTGTAAATATCACTTCTTTCTTTCTCTGTCTTATTATTAACATGTACTTATTATTATTATTATTATTTTATTTGTGTTCTTTTGTTGTTAAAAATGTGCATTGTATCAATTGCATTCTTTACAAATTTTGTCATTCGAAAATTACAGAGACCATGCTGCCTTTAATTAATGTGTAACTGACATGATTTTCTGGGGTATTTTTCTATTGGTCTAATATGATTATAATGATCATAAAAATGCTATATGCTAAGTCTTATTGTCTGAAAGAAATTATTCACAGAGATATGAGCCTTCAAAGTTGCGCATTTTGCTTCCTGCCATTTTACATCCTGTAAGGGGGTGTGGCTAAACGTGACGTCATACAAGGTATATGGTTGACTTTTACCATTGACTGCAATGTAAAAATAGTAGATGATAATCATGATATCTCTGTTATACTTAATTTTATACCTTGTAACTTTCAACCTGTAGTAAAAGTGAATCAAGTGATAGATTGTGCTTATAAATAGAGGACATCTGAGTCATTATGGCTGGTATAGCTTGCAGCTCACAGCCTACTTTTGACAATCCATAATGATCGAGCTGCTTCTTGTATGGTTCATCAAGTTTCATGTACTATTGTTGCTTAGTAGTGTTAGAATACCAAATAAACTATTAAATATACGAAATACACAAACACAGTTTCATTATGGATTGTCAAAAGTAGGCTATATGAGCTGCAAGCTATGCCAGCCACAATACTCACACACGTACAGTTGTACACACCCAAAAGTTGAAACCTGAATTAAGATGATTTCTATAGTCTGAATCAGTCCTGATATCAGTCTGAATCATGAATTTTTGGCACTCAGTCACAATACAATAATGAAATCAGGCATGATACAATTATGATAAATTTTTATACTGGTTCAGGCCAGAGCAACAGTCATGATTAGCAATGATACCTACCAGTACTATACCAATACTGATATCAGACTTGATTCATTGCTAATTCAGGCAAGAAAACTCTTGGGTGTGTACTCTTTCCTGTCATGTGACTATCATGTGACCTCTGTATTCCACTCCCACTAGAAACAAGTACTAGTTCATTGATGAGGGACTTCACTCAAACTCACTTGCAGTCATCAAGCAAAGTTCTTAAATATTGACGTAGTGACTGGTCCTTATGAGGACTTTGTTTTAACTGATGATGTGTGTGGAGTGATACTCCAGTATATCCTAATAATGATGGTATCATTAATAATTATCATGACATCATACAGCAAGCTAAAGGATTGAAGGTAAGGAGTGCAATGTATAGAGTATTATCATCTTAACTGGGCCAAATTTTGTCAAAATTTGAAAGGAAAGAATTCTCCATTTTTATAATTTTTCTCTGGCATACATGTGTGTATATACATGTTTTTATGTTGTGTAGAAAGTTTGAGCTGATTCCAATCAAAATTAAATTTTAAAGTTGCTCAAAAATTGAATCAAAGTGCCTGTACTACAGTATAGTGTCTTAAGCCAAATTTTTACATAATTATTATCAACATAATAATTATTATCAATATTTAGTAGCTTTTGCTACTGAAAGTATGACCAATGGATAATAATTATTGAAATATTG
>NW_003546825.1:4491-5353 GCF_000090795.2 Amphimedon queenslandica
TTACAGGAAGCTGGGGACATTGTTTGTATTGTTCTTATCAGCAAAAATTCAAAGTGTCTAATGTTTCCCTTTTACTGTAGCTCTCACACAACAACAATACCTGCATTATCATAACCACCTCCCTCTCTCTTCCTCCCCCCCCTCTCTCTCTCTCTCTCTCTCTCTCTCCCCCTCTCTCTCTCTCTCTAGAATGCTCCTCATCCCATGTACTTGGTGACAGCCTCAAACTGGCCATTTCCCTACTCAAGAGAGAAGGCTGCCTTTCCAGCTGTAAGTACATGTATTTCAAACTTGTACATTTAAATATACAGAACTGCATGCATGTGTACATGTACATTTGAATATACAATCTCTCTCTCCCTCTCTCTTTCTCTCCCTCTCTCTCCCCCCCTCTCTCTCTCTCCCCCAGGATTGGTTAAACCCATACAATAAAGTCTGGACAGGTAGTGCTAGAGCTAATGATGTTCACGGTGACAGGAACTTAGTCGCTACACACAACCAAGAGCTAAAACCTCTTCGGTAAATCGAACAACTTTAGAAAATTGAGATAATATAAAAGATTTTATGGTTTTGCCTCTGTGGTCTTGTATTTAAATGTCTTAATACCTTCTACTGTCTTTTAATCCAATTAACAATTTAAATTATTATTAATAATATTTTCTCTTGTCCAATTTGCTTTGTCTCTAATGTCTATATTTGTAGTTGTTTATATTATTTATCATCATTGTTGTTTGTTGTTGTTTATTGTTGTTTGTTGTTTATTCTTGTCACTGATATTTCTGATACGTTTTATGTATTCATCATCAGTCAATATTATTATTATTATTATTATTATTATTATTATTTATTGTAAATATCACTC
>NW_003546825.1:5861-16457 GCF_000090795.2 Amphimedon queenslandica
TAATTAATAATTTGAGTAGATTCCAACAACGTGTTACAAGCCTCAGTAACAAGTAATGAATATCATTATAGTCCAACCCACGATAGCCTTGTAACGTTTTATGCATTTATAAAGAGATCAAGGTGCTGAATGTGAACATAATGTTGAACAGAATATATAAAGTCCTAACAATTTTTGAATGGGCAATTCACTGCAATTGCCCTGCTGTAATAAAAATAATAAATTAATGAAATTATACTGTACGAGTGAGCACTCATTCACTCCACAAGTCAAAGATCTTGAAGATGCTTCTTTTTGACCATCTAAAAGAACATACCTTTTCTTGACAAATACCGTATATCGGGAAATTATGGTGGGAATTAAATTTGGCAAATTTGACGTTTTGATAGCCATTCGCCATTTTGAGCCATTAATACACATGTTCAATGGCACGTGGCCACAAATTTACCAAATTAAAATTCGCCAATCACCAAAATTTAGCAATTCGCCAAATTTTAGTCACTCTAAAATTTCCCACTATACCGTACCCTGTTATTATACATTATTATGTACATGTACATGTAGTACATTATTATTGTCTATTTAATGTTCATGTAGATCCCGGTTGCAATGGCTACTGATCTCCTAGCCCTCACCCTCCTCAAGTCTCCTGGTGAATTAGGTGCCAGTATTGCCTTTGGTAACAGTCAGAGGTTTGGAGTACCAATGGGTAAGAGAATGTAGCTGTAACATACACTCCTCTATAGTCATGTGACTTAATTGTCATGTGACTATCTACTAAATGTTACTGTTTTTTAACAAATTGAGAAGAGCAGGTTTTTAAAAGTACTAGAACTTTGTTTTTGATTAAAAATTGAATTAAAAATTGCATAAATGCAAGATCATAGTACAAGCCTGGCCTTTAAACATAAAATTAATAAAAATTATTAATATTTAGTAGCCTCTGCTATTGAAAGTATGATCAATGGATAGTTGTTATATTGCTAAAAGTGATGCTAAAAATAGTAACATTGATCACGTGACTCTCATGTGACTGTATCATTGTATTCTAAAGGTTGTGGTGGGCCTCATGCTGCTTTCTTTGCTGTTAAAGACGAACTAAAGAAACAAATGCCTGGAAGACTAGTGGGGAAGAGCTGGTAAGAGTTTAATAATAATAATGAATTAATGATGATGATGATGATGATTATAGTTGACGTAAGCATTATTCATTTTAAGTACTTAAATTATATGCTACATGTATGTTTCGTGTACATGTACATCATGATAAGGAATTAATATTGGCATAAAATTTACCAGTTAAGTTCCTCAAGCAAATTTTCAAACACATGTACATGTGTTACTCTCACTAATAAATGATGCATACATAATATGCATGTACACTACATTGCACATTAACATATACTCATTATAATTGGCTCATGAGTCTGACTAATATCATAACTAGGCGAATGTAAAACATTAAGGGACGAACAAAACGATTAACATTTCGATTAGCAATATACAATGTCTATATAGACAATGATGTAGTGGCTATTAAACCTTGAATGTTGACTGATGTGAATGTGATGTCAATACACTAATGCAGAATTTGCATGGAAGGAATTTCACAGTTTCTAGCTTTGAGTGAAGAATCTCTGCAGTTATATAGATCTAGGATGGAAGATAGTTGGTCTCAGAAGCCAGAAGGAGACTCCATTTGTTGTCTTTGGGTGCGACAAGACCTATCTCTAGCATTTCCTCGCTCTTTTCTCCTCCTCAGTCTTGATCCTTCTCACGCTTGTTACGAAGAAGTCGACGAGCTTCACGAGCATCTTCTTGTGAATAACTCATGTTTTAAACTTCAGCTTCTCTTGTTTCTTAAATACTCTTAAACTCCTCTCTTCCAGTGATTAAGTTGCTTCACTCTTACTCGTTGTCTTTGCACGTGGTACCGTAATTATCAAAATTATCATTTTAAAATGTGTGATTATTATTTTTTATAGACGCATAAATAGGGGTGACATATGTGTACAAACAAACAGACATACTCGACTCGACTATGTGGGGCTCGCTTTTGCTCGCCCCAATTACTGCAGTATATCATATTAAAGAAACTCTGTCAAGAGTGGATGTGATTGAAACTCATATATTCATATTATGTTTAAATATACGTCATTAGCATATGTATATATACACACTCATTAAGGTGTGGTGAGGGGCAAAACCTTCTACATGTACATGTACATGTACATGTATGTAGCCACAAGAATATGAAGTACTTGTAAGTCATCAATGAATCTACTATCACAACTTCCTTTAAGCCACAAGACTATAGAATATTCCAAGAGTTCATCAGGGCTATCTTTCCCCAGGCTACTCTCATTCTCGTTCATTCCGACTACTTCATTTTCTTATCATTTGTTCTTGCTCTATCTTCATTTACCATCTTCTACCTTTATCTCTCTTCATTTTTTGTTCTTGCTTTACGTACACAATTTTATTCTTTTTTTGAAATGGCAACCAAACCATCTTCATCTTCTTCTCCTGGTCTCCTCAAACTGAAGGAACAGCTCACCTGTCCTGTGTGTCTTGACCACTATACCAACCCTAAGACTTTACCTTGTCTACATTCATTCTGTGAGCACTGTCTGGAGGGATTACCTCTGGATAAGAAGAATGAGACCTATTATCTCTCTTGTCCCAACTGTCGTCATTGTACAGAGTTACCAGAAGAAGGAGTAGGAGCCTTTCCTGTAGCATTCACTCTCAACAACCTCAAAGAGATACACAGTGCGATGGAGAAGACAGTAGCAGTTTCGCCAAATCCTCAAGAGGCCACATGTAGTTATCATGGAAAGCCTTTGGAGCTATTCTGTGAAACATGTGATACAGTAATCTGTGTTACTTGTCAATTTCGTAATCACAAACATCATGAATGTGACTTAATTGCTGACAGTTATACTAAACACTGTCAAAAGTTAAGAGAATGTCTATCACCAGTTGAGGGAAAGAAGGAAGCACTTAAGAAGGTCCTGTCTGTTCTAGCAGAGAGAGAGGGTGAGATCAGAGAGAGAGGAGAAGGAGTCTTAGAAGAAATACATGAAATGGTAGAGGAAATGATGAATGTTCTTCATCGTTCAAGGAAAAATCTGACTGATCAGGCAAAGAGGGTCACTGATGATAAACTAAAGGTGCTGTCAGAGCAAATGAAATCAGCAGAAATGAGTTTGAGTCTTCTGGAGGATGTGGAGAACAATGTGGAACAGAGTCTGAAGACAGGCAGTCCTCAACAAGTCCTGAGGTCTAAGAAACAGATGATGGAGCGTATGAGTAAAGTTACTGCATTGATCAATGTGGAGGAGTTACATCCAAAGGAAAAGGCCGACTTTGTATTGAGTAAAGATATCAAATCACTACATCACATTGGAGATATTGTGACCTACTCATCTACTGCACTACAGCGGTGTAGAGTGAAGAAAGTTGGTTGCTTTGAACGTCTACCAAAAGAGAAAAAAGTTTTGTTTTCACTATCAATGGAGGCACCAGATTCATCTGTTTTGTGTGTTCCCCTCTCTTCTCTGAGGTATAGTCTAGTACCAGTTGGTAAAGGTGATGAACCCATTGAGACTACAGTCACTACCACCAGCACTGATCCTGGAGTGTATAGGATACAGTGTAACCCTTCAACCAGTGGTGCTCATACAGTAAAAGTACAAGTATATGATGTACACCTTGAGGATGCCTCACTAGTCATCCCTATCAATCCTTACCTTGATAACATCACTCCAGTACGTACTATAACTGAGCTTAAGTGTCCCTTGGGAGTTGCTGTAACTGATGATAATCATGTTATAATAACTGAGCGTAATGGTCACTGTGTAACAATACTGGATAGAGAAAGAAAGAAAGTGAAATCATTAGGAGGGGAAGGAGGAAGTGGTAATGTCAAGTTTTCTTTTCCTCGTGGTATAGCCATTACTCCAGACAAATTCATTCTTGTATCTGATAGTAATAGGATCCAGAAGATAAGCATGGATGGATACCTTATAGCATCAGTTGGTGAGGATCGCAGTGGACCACTAGAGTTTAATGATCCTTATGGTATAGCCATTTCTCCTATAACAGAACTGGTTTATATTGCTGATAGGAAAAATCATCGTATACAAGTCTTGAATTCTGATCTAACCTTCTCTCATTCATTTGGTAGCTATGGATCAGCTAATGGACAGTTTCAGTATCCACATGACATTGCTATTGACAGTCAAGGATTAGTGTATGTTACTGATACTTATAATCATCGCATTCAGAAGTTTTCTCCAGATGGAAAGTTTGTGGGCCAATTTGGTAATAGAAAATTTGGTTCTGGACAGCTTAAGTATCCAGTAGGTATAACAATAGACACTGCAGCTACTGGTCTAGTGTATGTTAGTGAAAGGGGTAATCATCGTATATCAGTCTTCACTAGTGATGGTGTGTTTGTTTGGAAGTTTGGAAGTAGAGGCAGTAATATTGATCAGTTTGATTATCCTTATGGATTAGCATTTGATAAAGATAGATTCTTGTATGTTTGTGATAATTACAATAGACGACTTGTTGTTTACTGATGTGTATTCTTTTGCCATTATATTAATAATAATTGAATAGCATTAATGTTAAATAAAAATTACAACATTTGCCAGTAATTGTGCTGCCATTTTGTATATGAGATTCTGAATCATCCAAATTTACCTGTCAATATATTGAAACTTTATATTTTAATTGTAAAACTTCATTGCATTGGAGAGATAGGGGTACATTAGCACATGTATATTTAGTTACATGTATCTACTGTTCCTCCTCCCCAGGGATCAGTATGGTGTCCCTACCTACAGACTAGCACTGCAGACAAGAGAGCAGTTCATTAGGAGAGAGAAGGCCACTAGTAACATATGCACTGCCCAAGCACTGCTGGCTAATGTATCAGCTATGTATGCAGTGTATCATGGACCCAAGGGACTGAAGGATATTGCAATGGAAGTACATAAAGCTACTGTACTATTAGCTGAAGGTATGCATGTATCATGTAGCATTAGTATTATCATTATTGTTATTTAATTTTATATTTTTCCAAAAATGGCTTTTTAATTTATTCCTTCGCTTGCATATTAATGTATTTATGCTGTGTAGAAAGTTTGAGCTGATTCCGACTTGATTTTTAAAAGTTATGACCATTTTTAAAAATTTGCCAAAATCTGAAAAAATCCCTGTACTATAGCCCATGGTTTTTTCCGAAAAATGGCTAAAAAATCACCCCCAATTTTTATTACATTTTCTGATACATATTGATGTACTTATACT
The DNA here is from genome assembly GCF_000090795.2 of Amphimedon queenslandica. Lineage (NCBI taxonomy): Eukaryota > Metazoa > Porifera > Demospongiae > Haplosclerida > Niphatidae > Amphimedon > Amphimedon queenslandica. Next base: position 11,181 of record NW_003546825.1, read on the forward strand.
GTGTAGAAATTTCGAGCTGATTCCGACTTAAACTTTTCAAGTTATGGCCATTTTAAAAAATCGGCCAAAATCTGAAAAAATCCCTGTACTATAGCCCATGGTTTTTTCCAAAAAATGGCTAAAAAATCACCCCCAATTTTTATTACATTTTCTGATACATATTGATGTCCTTATGCCATGTAGAAAGTTTGAGCTAATTCTGACTTCAATTTTTCAAGTTACGACTATTTTTTAAAATCGGCTTAAATCTGAAAAATGTCCTACATGTACATGTATATTGATGTACTTACACTGCTACACTGTACTTTACTCTACATATTATGTACAATATGTCCTCCTTAGGCCTGAGACTGTTAGGTTGGACTATCAATAATGAAACTGTCTTTGATACAATAATGATATCAAATGGAGACATTAGCACTGATAAAATACAGAGGAGATGTGACGAAAAGAAGATAAACATATGTCACTATGGAGACGGACTGTTAGTTATTAAGATTGGTTATATTAATAGTTAATAAATTTAGTTATTAATAGTTATTAAATACTAGTTATTAAATGTGGTTATTAATAGTTATTAATTTATAGTACGGTGTTTCATTGGATGAGACTGTCATAGGTAGTGATTTAATTGACTTACTGTATGTGTTTGGAGCTAATGAAGAAGAGGTATAGTAATACATGTATACTTCATAATTCTATACTTCATAATTCCATGCTTCATAATTCCATTCCCATACCCCATAGGCTGCCAGTGTCCTGTACAGTGTATCTGATGCTGATTCTAATGTCAGTATTACTGGTAGTGGCCATGAGAGGGAAACACCTTATCTCACTCATCCTGTCTTTAACAGGTAACACACTGTCCCCCCTTTCTCTCTCTCTCTCTCTTCCCATTTTTCTTCAGATTATTTGCTTTTTTATTTACTTATTTATTTATCTTATTTATATATATTTATTTATTCATTTCTTTATGTATTAATTTATTTACTTAATTTTGTATTTATTTACATGTATTTATTTATTTATTTATTTATTGTTAGTTATCATTCAGAGACTAAGTTGTTACGTTACATGAAGGAGCTTGAGAACAGAGACCTCTCACTCTGTCACTCTATGATACCACTGGTAAATAACAACAACAACAACAACAACAACAATAATAATAATAATAATAATATACATGTACACATACAACTAGTTAATGATACATATACGTTATTCTTAAATCTCAACTTATCAGCCTGATGGTAATAATTTTTTGCTTGTTAAATTTACTTAAGAAATTCGTCCACTTACACATTATAAGCAATAAAGATTACCTCCCTTTCTTCTCAATTTCCCCCCTCCTCCCTCCTAGGGTTCCTGTACTATGAAACTCAACCCGACCAGTGCTCTACTCCCAGTGTCCCTTCCTCAATTCAACACCATCCATCCTTATGTACCCAGTAACCAGACCACTGGATACCAGGGTCTCATTGATGAATTGGAGTCTTACTTGTGTAGCATCACTGGATATGATAAGTTCTCCTTCCAGCCCAACAGTGGGGCCCAGGGGGAATACGCTGGACTCTGTGCTATACTGGCCTATCTGAGGGATAAAGGGGAGGGGCAGAGAGATGTAAGTACCACGCCCACTTTGAGATTAAGAGTACATGTATATTTTATACGAGTTTATGCAATACTGTATACATGTACATGTGAGATGATTTTATTTGTAAGAGTAATGATATTTAGTAAATTTGTCTATGATAAAATAATGAGTTTTATTATATTGGTAATTTCTTCAAAAATTGCCATTTTTGCCAATAAATTAACCTGTACTGTACATGTACATGTACATACAGTATATGTGTGTTAAAACTGTTAATGTACATATACATATGCATAATAATAATAATAATATTATTATTATTATTATTATTATTATTATTATTATTATAATGTAGATATGTCTGATACCAGCCTCAGCTCATGGCACTAACCCAGCCAGTGCTATAATGGCTGGTCTTAAAGTGGTTGAGATACCAATGAACAAAGAAGGAGAAGTGACTAAAGACTCTTTTAAACAAAAAGTAAGAGAAAGGGATGGAGCGAAATGGGACTAAAATTATTATTTAAATTTTGATTGCATACTACTATATACATGTACGTGTATGTATATAGCAGGAATATTGTAGAAACCACAGATTAGATTTTGTGAAAATTTCCTGTATAATAATGCTAATTTTGGATATGCTGTACATGCATGTTACATGTACACTGTAGACTCTTGTTTTTCTGATTTTTTGTACGCATCTACTTATATTGAGATAATCCTACCCCCTTTAATTCTTTTTCCTTCCCTCTTTCTCTTCCTCTCTCTCCTCCCTCCCTCTCTCTCCTTCCCTCTCTAGATAGAAGAAGCTGGTGATAAGTTAGCGACCATTATGGTGACCTATCCCTCCACTAGTGGTGTGTTTGAGGACTCCATTAGAGAGGTCTGTGACATGGTACACTATTATGGAGGACAGGTAAGAGCATTGTTTAAAGTAGCAGACGCATTTTATCAAAAAAATAAACATACAGCATTTGAAAGGAATATGCTTAGCGTTAATTGTTAATTAAAGCAATCATAATAGTTACTATTATTATTATTATTATTATTATATAAAATTAGGACAGGTTAGAATAGATTAGGTCAGGTTAGAGAGATTAAGGAATAGGAAATGAGTCAAGAAAAAATACAAATGAAAAATGAAAACTTGATTTAATCTTTAATATTGTGTTTAATGTAGCATTATTATTATTATTATTATAACACTTAACAGGTTTAGTAAAAAGAGAGGTAGAGAGACAGAGGGAATTAAGAAAGGAAAAAGATAGCCTGATGGATATGCAACAGAGAAGCTACATACCAATATAAATAAAAGTAGAATAGTACAGAAATAATAGTTAGAGAAAAAGGAAAGTAAAAACATTTAGAAACTAGATGAGTTAGTAGGTGTAGGCAAAGACAAACATTTATTGCATATACACATAAAACTAAAAGTATGTGTACATGTAAATTAAAATTAAAGTTTGTAGCTACTGAAATACAGCTATAACACTCATAATAATTAGTCTGTGGCAAGATCAAGCAGTTACTTTTAATGTTACTAATATACGCTTTGATACTTGTCACGCAAGGAGTCTTTGCTGTTTGCTGCAATGCTTCGTCCACTAGAAGTCTCACGGTACAATGTAGTACTTTCATCTTGAGTCGTCTTGAGAGTTTCAGTAAGACTTGAACATTGAGCTCTTGTAGCACATGTAATTTTAACATTCTCGTTAAGTACTACATTAATCCCTGGAAGGCTCGTGATCCCAGTTACCCTATCTTGTGTTGTGTCTATGTTTCTCCGAAGTCTCTTGAATCTTCTACTTATTTTACCAAACGACTCTGCTGCTTTACCATACTTGTGTGAAAGGTATATTGTGGTAGCTGCAGCTGCTCCTGTAGTAGCAGCTGTTGCTGCTAGGGTAAGAGGCACACCGATAGCAGTTCCGATCCCAACAGTAAATATTCCAACTAGTACAGAAGCTGCTATACCACCAGCTGCTACTCCTGCTGTAGTTGCTCCACCAACTACTTGTGCTGTCAATTGTTTCTTTTCTGCTTCTTTTTCAAGTCTCCTGCACTCTCTTTCAGCTCTATCACAACTCGTGGCAAATTCTTGACAACGTTCCAGAACTAGTGCACACTGTTCCTTGCAGTCTTGAATTGTTTTGTTAATTTCAACAATCAACTGTACAACACTTTTGAAGTCGTCTTTCTCGACGTCTTGTATTACGGCCGCAGTCTTATTCTTAAGATTCCAAAAAAGATCGTCAACTTTATCAAGATATGTGTAAACTGCTTCCATGGTACTGTTCAAATGTTCATATGAAACCTTTACTTCATGTACCTGTTTTACTTCATCGCATTCACGTATTTCGTCCAGCTCATCTTTTGCCTCTTTCACCAATGCTTTGACTTCAGAAGCAGAATCACCAAAAGCATTTGCAATGCTTGGCAGCTTTGTATACAAATCTGTAAAAAATTCCTGTATCTTTGTGATTGGTATTGTAGGGGTTGAGTCTCGCCCGATTAAATTTTGCCATACTTGCTGCATCATCCGGTATAAGGATTGCCTAGTTAATTCATTTAATAAAAATATGAGCAAATTTATAATAACTAACTTTTTGATATAATAGTGTTTATCAAAAGTGGATTCAACTTGTATTGTTTGTATCTTTCGCTCTTGAATTTTTCGTTGGGCTCTGTTCTTTATTCCTGTCAGATTTTCATCTCTAGAAGCATCTTCTAAAACTTTTGCAAATGTTTGTATCAAATAGCTACCCTCATTTTTTTTGTAGTTGGCTACGTGACCTTGTGTTGATGCAAATATTGTCATAATATCGGCTGAATCCATGGCACCTGTTGCTAGTGTTGTACTACTGGCACTGTTGGTACTAAAATCTTGAAGCCCTGATTTACTCATACATGTAGATGCAAAGTCAAGAAATCCTTCATTTTCACTCCCACGACAGGCATCGATCATGAATACTTTTGGTATTCCAGCTAGAGAGGGACATCTTTTAGCATAAAAATGCTTTCTCAAATCTTGAACCTTGACCATTTTTCCATCAGTGCCACAGACAGCATCATCTTTTATACCATGCTTAGGATCATACGGTCCTCCATGACTGGATATAATGAGAAAGAAGGCTCCAGTGTGTGGCATTTTACTGTATCCCTCGACGGTGGATTTTATGTGTGCAGCTGTTAAATTTGAATGTACTCTGACATCGAATCCAAGTTTCTGGAATGTGGATATTATGCTTTCTTCATCCTTGCCGCCACTTTTGATATTCTTTAATTCAGTGAATTTTGTGTTATTAATAAAAACACAGATCCCTGGCTCACATCGGTACTCTATTGTATAATGTATATATAAATAATAATAACAATACAAACAATCTATTATTAACTCACCTGGCTCATAACTGAAACTGAATGGAAATTTTGAAGCCATTGTCCTTTTTTTGCCCGTCTTTTCTTTGAAGTTGCTTTGTTGTAATGTGGTACAAGTGTGACTTCTTATCTTCAGTTTAAAATAACTATGTCCTTATTAGGTTATGGATCTACCAAGGGTAGATTATGTTGTTTACTTTGAAATTTTGATAATACTACTACTGCTATAAAAAAACCTGTTTTTACCTTGTTGATAGCTAATACATGTAATAGCTCAGCTGACAGCTGCATACTGTGCCACA
>NW_003546825.1:16895-19445 GCF_000090795.2 Amphimedon queenslandica
ACAGCTAGTTCTGCTATTCTTATACCAAGGTTACTTGTACGTACAGCACCTGAGAAAAATTGTGTCATTATAGAAAGAAATTCATCAACATTGTTATTTACTCGTGGATTAGTATACATGTACCTTCTATACATATTTTCAACAACTTGTTTTATTTCTGTAATTATTCCCTCTACAATGCGTAATTGCCGGTAATCTTCATTACATGTTTTCTGAACATCTTTTATTCCTGATTTCTCAATGATGATATCAGCAATTGATGCTCCTGCTACTGTACCTCCTCCTACAGCAGCTGCACCTATTCCAATAGCAGAAAGCGCAAGAGATCCACCAAAAGTAACTGGTGTTAGTGCAAAACCAAGGATAGCCAGTGCACCACCACCAATAGATGCAGTAGCTCCAATGATTCGGGATTTATTGACGTTACTATGATGTTCCTGCAGATTATCTGCTGCTTTTCTGATTTCCCTTATTGTCTGCTTACGAACTGGTAGCCATTCTTCAACTGCTTTGTCAAGTTTCTTGCTTAAGTTAAGGTATTTATTTAATTCTGTGCTTCTATTAAAAAATGAATTAGTAAAAAATGATAATAGAATAATTATTGAAACAAACCTTTTGATATGATACCTTCTGAAACAAGTGAATTCGATTTGTGGAGTTTGTACATCATCACCGAAAAATTTTTCAACTTCTTTTTGGACTTTCATCATTATATTTAATAAATGGTCATCAGTAGAAGCTTTTTTTAAAACTTTAACAAACGCTTGTATTAAGAAGCTTCCTTCATCATCATTGCAGCCAGCTGTATGACCTCGTGTCGATGCAAATATGGTCATAATATCGGATGAATCTGTGACACGGATTGTACCACTTGTACTAGAACTTTGAGGCACAGATTTAGATGTAAAGTAAACTTTTTCACCTATGTCACCACGACAGGCATCAATTACAAATACTTTAGGCTTGCCAGCAAGAGAGTGACAATTTGTAGCATGGAAATGCTTTTCCAAATGATGGACACTGACTATTCTTCCATCAGTGCCATAGACAACATCACCTTCTCCTCCATGACTGGATATAATGAGGAAGAAGGCTCCAGTGTGCTGCATTTTACCATATCTCCTTGCAATAGATTCCATATCTGCTGCTGTTAATTTTGATATGGTATGACAACGAATCCAAGTGCTGCAAATATAACCCTTAGACGCTTCTCATCTATTTGACCACTGGGAAGATCTTCCAGTTTGGGATCATCAAAGTTCATGTTATTAAAAATGACACAGTCCTGGACCACAGTCATATTCACCTGTTGAATGATATAAAACTATTCAGACTACAGTACATAATAATACTCACCTGATGATGATGCCCTTGAAGCCATTTTCCTTCTTTGCGTATCTTCTTGTCGAAGCTGTCTTGTTATGCTGTTTAAATCATAGATACGGACCAGGTCTGTATCTATTGTTAAATATGCTGTTGTCTTGTGGTTTCCTCCGGATGTCAGTCCAGCAGTACTATTTTGTGGTCAAGTTTTATGATTGTTTGTAGCTGTCAATTTAATAGAAATGGACATAATTGTGTACTGTCAAAATGTCAACTTCATTAGAATAGCTAATAAAGAACACAAATCAATTAAGAACATCATATTCAGTTATTAAACATCATGCTAAATATGTACCATTAGCTAAGTGTATTTAATTATATAATTCATTAGGCTAAATAATTTACTGATAAAGTTGTTTGGCATATTTCTTCAAATAATATGCAATGTATAGTATATCTATATCTTAATTCTTTTTTCCTCTTCTCTCTCTCCTTTTCTTCTCCCTTCGCCCATTCTCTCCCCTCCCTCCCTCTCCCTCCCCCAGGTATATGTAGACGGTGCTAATCTCAATGCTCAGGTTGGGCTCTGTCGTCCTGGGGATTATGGAGGAGATGTGTCTCATCTGAACCTTCACAAGACCTTCTGTATACCTCATGGAGGGGGTGGACCGGGAATGGGACCTATTGGAGTGTGAGTATGGAAACATGGGAATGAGTCTTTGTTTAATTAAGTGTGTGGATAGTGTTATTATATATGTACAATAGCAAGCTTGCAACTATAGGATGTGTTACTAAAAATAGCCAGTCATTGTGTTCTATTATTAGACTATTTATAATAGCTGCATGTTCATGTACATACATGTACATAAATATATTTTACACATGTACTTGACTTTAATTTATTTTTATAGTTATGTACATGTACTTATACATGTAAAAGATGTAGATCTAGAGGGAGTTTAGGAGACTTTGGATTTCAAATTTTATTTCTATAGCTATATATAACAATAATTATGCATGTACATCTCTTTATTCTCTTATTAAATAATTAATTATTTATTTATTTATTTATTTATTTATTTATTACTAGTAAGGCTCATTTAGCTCCATACCTACCTGGTCATCCAGTAACTGGTCCTAATCCATTAAAGTCCTTTGGAACAGTATCATCAGCAGCATGGGGCTCTGCCTCCATCATACCAGTCTCATGGGCTTACATACTAATGA
>NW_003546825.1:32724-48390 GCF_000090795.2 Amphimedon queenslandica
TGTTTATAATGATTGTAAATAGAGGAGAGAGAGGGAAGAGAGAGAGAGAGGGAAGGAGAGGGAGAGAGAGAGGGAGAGGGAGAGAGAGAGGGGGGAAGTTTAAGTAATTATGGTAGCCCTGTCTGCCAGTTCAATGGCATGAGAGACAATGAGATCCACTTGTTAATGAAGAAGACAGACACAAACATCATTTATGAGAGAGCAAGTACAGTACATGTATGCAATGAGACCTGCNTNCTCNCTCTCTCTCTCTCTCTCCTCTCTCTCCCTCTCCCCCCTCTCTCTCTCCCTCCCTCTCTCTCTCCTTCCCTCCTCCTCCCTCTCTCTCCTAATGTGAGCTACCATACAGTACATACACACACAGTATGTCCTGTACAATATGTACACATGTAGGTACATATCTACATCAAGTAGACATTCCTCTCTCTATTTCTTTAAAGTTACACATGCATAATCCTCATCTTTTTCTATTTAGAAAAGTCCCTAATACATTGATACATTATCAAGACACAATGTTGAATAGTGTAACTACATGGCAAAGAAATTTGAGGCATTTTAGACAGTAGCAATCATAGTAGGACTGGATTAAGAACTCTCTCCCCCCTCTCTCTCTCTCTTTTGTCAAAAAAAAACAATGAAAAGTGCAAAGTACAAGAATTTTAAAGCTTTTCCTGTTATATCCAAGAAACAACAACAATAATAATAATAATATCAATAATAATGATAATAATGACATCACTCGTTTTTATCAGAATATCTCTAATTAATCAACTAATCCAATTACTGCTGCCCATGGAATTTCTCTTAATGTGGGAGTAATGAGGTTTCCATGACAACCCTGGGAACCGACTTACAAGGACACAAAAGATATACCTCACACATACGACAGCCAATAACGAAGCAATCAGTATATTATTGGTATATTATTAGTATATTATAAGTAAATTATTAGTGTACATGTATTAAGAGTACTAAAAAGTTCCATTATTAGTGTGCTAGCATACTCAGTATACTATGTCCGTACTCAGTATACTATGTCCGTACTCAGTATACTACTCAGTAAACTTCTTACCTCATACAAGGGAGGTTCTTTTGGGTGCGTGTGAAACCCTTTACCGGAACATCTACCGATATAATTGAGACCGTGGGGTTGAGTGAGAGTGAAATTACCAACCCTGGGGGAGAGAGAGAGGGAGACAGAAAGAGAGAGACAGAGAGACAGAGAGAGAGAGAGGGGGAAGAGAGAGACAAAGAGAGAGACAGAGAGAGAAAGGGAGAGAAAGGACAGAGATTAGAAAAACAAAGCCCATTAAATATCAGTTATCACAACAACTGATTCATTATATTACATAGAATGTGACTTCCAAGAAACACTCCAGCATACAGACAGAGAAGAGGAGGGACACGCTCACTCTAAGCAGCTGCTATTGCTAAGGACACATTCTTAAACTCTTAGCAGTTTATCTTATGAAGCTGACACAACCAATGCCTTACACTATCAACATTCATAGATATAGTAAGTAATTCATCAATGGGTCACATTCAGAAAGAGAGAGAGAGAGATACAGACAGAATAGATTAAAGACAGATAGAGGTACATGTACATGGAGAGAAAGAGTTGTAGACATAGAGAGTATACTGGAGTCTAAGGGAGACATAGATATGAACTGGTTAGGATAAGAATTTGAGGAATACACATACCAGACTCATACTAAATAGCTAGAATAATAATTAACCAGACAGACACACAGATAATTGTACTGCATGTATAGCTATCACTATGGTAATTAATTGATAAAATAATAATAATAATAGCAATAATAATAATAATAATAATAATAATAATATATGTACAATGTAGTTCAGACTTATAGTTTAGTGAGGTTTTATATTACAAGTGAAAGTGTCACCCCCTCTCCCTCTTTCTCCCTCCCTCCCTCCCTCTTTCTCTCTATCTATAAAGAATCAAGGCTGCTCCAATTGTTCTGTACATTAATACATGATAAATGAAAGAGAGAGGGAGGGAGGTAGGGAGGGCTATAACTAGTCATGCTTTAACAAAAGAATAAAGGTATTAATAATCTACATAATAGTACATGTACAGTGTAGCCTCTTTATTAAGGACACCATTGGGTCCACACTACCTGTCCTTAATACATGTACAGTGTAGCCTCTTTATTAAGGACACTATTGGGCCCACACTACCTGTCCTTAATACATGTACAGTGTAGCCTCTTTATTAAGGACACCATTGGGCCCACACTACCTGTCCTTAATACATGTACAGTGTAGCCTCTTTATTAAGGACACTATTGGGCCCACACTACCTGTCCTTAATACATGTACAGTGTAGCCTCTTTATTAAGGACACCATTGGGCCCACACTACCTGTCCTTAATATATGTACAGTGTAGCCTCTTTATTAAGGACACCATTGGGCCCACACTACCTGTCCTTAATACATGTACAGTGTAGCCTCTTTATTAAGGACACCATTGGGCCCACACTACCTGTCCTTAACACATGTACAGTGTAGCCTCTTTATTAAGGACACCATTGGGCCCACACTACCTGTCCTTAATACATGTACAGTGTAGCCTCTTTATTAAGGACACCATTGGGCCCACACTACCTGTCCTTAATACAGAGGTGTCCTCATTTCAGAAGTACTTTTGTATAGGCTTGTACCAATTGGGACATTACAAAATGTCCTCATTATAAAAGTGTCCTTATTATAGAAGCTACACTACATACATGTACTGTACATATACATGTACAGTACAAGATCTACATGTACATATACACATACATGTATATACATGTACATGTACATACAGTATACAGTGTATAAGCTCTATTATAGGAAGGGAGGGCATGAGATAGAGGATGTGCTGAGGTCTATGGGGGACAGCACTAGCTAATGGACTCTAACTTTAAGGGGGTAGAGCTCTCAAGAGGTTGATATTAATATTCATAGCATTATAATAACAATAGCTAATGGCTGCAGCCCAGGCTTATGGAAACCACCTACTGGGAGTAGGAGGAAATGGGACATTGGGGAGAAGTGATGAGAGGTAGGCATGGTGTTATCTAGTCACTAGTAGTTGAGAAACACAAACAAATATTTGATTTGAAAGTGTGAGAAGTTTTCATAATTTATCTAGTGATTAAAGGCTAGTCTTATCTATCAGACACTTAAGTTATACAAGGAAACAGGAGAGAGAGAGAGAAAGTATATTATTGACAATTAGCTAGGACACTTTTATAACAAGGACATTTTGTAATGTGGGCCCAGTTTATTACAAGGATATACAGAGGGTCATACTGTATAATCTTCTTTGTATAAAATAAACTATTAGAAAAGCTAAGTGACATTTAAAGAATCTGATACAAAGGATGGATTTTTTTGGAGGGAACATTACAGCTGGGTCTAACACTTATTATTAATAACATCCATCAATCTCTGCTAACTTCATTATCTGCTACATTGGGCTCCCCAGTTTCTCCCCCCTCCCTCCCTCTCTCTTTCTCTATGCTCCACTGGTAATCACTACTCCATTACACAAGTGATTCACTCAATATGGTCAAGATATGTCATGGCTCGGGAAGCTTTTCCCTTTTTATAGAATTAATGAATGAGTGATTCTGCTAATCTCATGACAGACAATTAACACAAGAAATGTGACCAGAGGCAAAGAGTGTACATAATAGCCTCTTTATAAAGGGCCCACACTATCTGTCCTTAATACAGAGGTGTCCTCATTTCAGAGGTACTTTTGTATAGGCTTGTACCAATTGGGACATTACAAAATGTCCTCATTATAGAGGTGTCCTCATTATAAAGGTGTCCTTATTGAAGAGGCTACACAGTAAGTGTGCTTTTGATCAAGAGAGAGAGAGGGGGGGGAGAGAGAAGGAGAAGTATTCCTCTAATTGCTATCACTTGGTACCAACCTGGGGCTGGCATAAAAGGTACACACATACATACCATAGGCTTCCATTACAGACTAAGTTGCTAAGCAACCACCAGACAATACTAATAGAGTTGGTTTTGTTGAGTCATTGGCACCACTTGTGTATTCATAAGAGACTTTCTCTCCTCCCTCTCTCCCCTCCCCCTCCATCCTACCTGTAGACCAGAAACCATCCTCATATGTCCTTGCCCAGGCTAACAAACCACTCAAATATTTAATAGACACTTTAAACCTCCTCCTCCTCTTTGAAATTACCACTTCACTTCTCCTCCTACCAGCACTGCTTTCTCACTCTCATGTCTGCCTCTTTTTAAAATTAGAAAGGCACATGACCACTTGCTCCTCCTTTTACATTTAGCACTCTTCCCCCTCTTAATAGAAACTGGACTATACATGTAGCCATAAGGTCACCTTTATAATAAGGACACTTTCATAATGATGACATTTTGTAATGTCCCAATTGGTACAGACCTATACAAAAGTATCTCTGAAATGAGGACACCTCTGTATTAAGGACAGGTAGTGTGGGCCCAATGGTGTCCTTAATAAAGAGGCTACACTGTACATGTATTAAGGACAGGTAGTGTGGGCCCAATGGTGTCCTTAATAAAGAAGCTACACTGTACATGTATTAAGGACAGGTAGTGTGGTGTCCTTAATAAAGAGGCTACACTGTACGATATCACAAAGAGTGTGTCATATGCCAGAGCAGCAGTCTGACTGATATAGTGATGCCACCTGGTGTGTCTTACTATATTTTACTATCATCAACTTGTGAATATGATCTAGGGTCAGTCACACACTCCACATACAACACATCTACTATAAATGTACACACTACATGTACTACTTGTACATGTACATGTATTTTATATGTACAAAGTATAGTGTATTTAAGTGGTGAGCCTAAGCTAGGTAAGCACTGTTCATTGTTTAGATCACTATGATACAAGCATTGGTTGCTGTTATCCATAAAATAAATATTTAAAAGCTAAGATACATGGCTTCTACTATTCTTTATAATTTAGCTACTGTAAAATATCTCCCATAAAATGTGGTTCCCTTTTACTTATAAACCTAATGAGACATCAACTGATTGATACTGAAATAATTCCAGCTGCTAGCTGACTTCATAACTCATTGTTCCATTATTCACTCTCCTTCTCTGTCCCTCTCTTCTCTTCCTCTCCCCTGAATTCAACAGTTTACACAGTACAAGAACTACACACTCTGTGTGTGTGTGTGTGTGTGTGTGTGTGTGTGCATGATAATTACTATCAGAATACACATTCTTTCATTATCTCCTTTACTATTACGAGTGTCGTCCAATCAATGTGTATATATATGTACATGTATATGCGTGTACATATTAGTAGGATATAATCACACAATAATACTGATCGTTAGTATAATAACATTAGTATCATTGATTAACTTATGAAGCATGCAACTATATAGAGAGACAGAGATAAAAATAAAAGATTAGCTTTCTTCTACTAGAGATGATCTGTATGTACAGACTAGCCTCTATATAATGGACACTTTGGGTCAAGGCAGTGTCTCTGTTATACAGAGGTTATTTTATACAGTAAGGAATGTGATTGGTACACTAGGTGAGGTCTATTAAATGGAGGTGTATACTATAGAGAGTGTCCATTAAAAGAAACTATACATGTACATGTACATTTACATGGAAGTTTGTGTGTGAGAGAGAGAGAGTGGGTGTATTTTGACACACACATTCAGGAGGAACCAACTACATGTATGTGAGTATTCCTTCGGATTTAATTATTTAATTGTATTAAAGGATTACATTATAGTAACCTTTATGAGCTATTTCACATGTCATTGGGTATAAGGATTCCAGTATATTATCAGCATACTTCAGTATATCAATACGCATACTATTAGTACATTATTAGCATACTTCAGTATATCAATACGCATACTATTAGTATATTATTAAGTATATTTTCTCTTGCACACTTTTACAGTCTACGTCAATGTGTACACTATTAGTATATCATAGTATATTATTAGTATATTGTTAGTATATTGTTTAAACCCTTATCTCTCTATGCAAACAATAACCAGCAGCGTTGTTTATATACACGATATTTTGACACTTTATTTATTATTATTATTATCAATATTATTATTATTATTACAGCAGAGTGATAAGTGTCCATCTATACATTTACATTGTAGTTGGGACAGTCAAGGTGAGATAATTATGATAATTATAATAATAATAATAATTTAGTAATAATATTTATATATTAATAATCACAGAATGCTATACAAACTGCACAGTGTCTAATGTAAATTAATATATTTTATAATAATAATAATAGGAATTAAATGTAGCCTCTATATAATGGAGGCTTTGGGTCAAGGTAGTGTCTCTGTTATACAGAGGTGTCCTTTATGTGGAGGTTATTTAATACAGTAAGGAATGTAATTGGTACACTAGGTGCTGTCCGTTAAATGGAGGTGTACGCTATAGAGAGTGTCCATTAAGAGAGACTATACTGTATACATGTACATATAACTAGATACAAAATGGTGGAATAAAAAATGGAAAAATGCATTTATATACATGTACATGTCAGGCCCATAGCCAGGGGGGGTTTGGGGGGTTCGGACGAACCCCCTGTTGTAGCTGCAAAAAAGTTTTAGATTAGCTCCTGTCATGAAGAACAGCACTGCAAAAGCAGGATTAGCATTTTGGCAACAGCGAGAAGCACAGATGGCCATTTTAGCTGAGTCAGCACATGGCCGAGATGAGTAAATTAAGACCACGCCTACCAACCACGCCCGTTTTTCGGCAAAATTTTTGCTGCGCGCGAAGCGCGCAGCAATTTCCGAACCCCCTGTTTTAAGTTCCTGGCTACGGCCCTGCATGTACATGTAGCAAAATTGCCAAAAAATTGACAATTGGACATGTAAAATGGTGCATCAAAGAAAAGCCTACTCTATATTAAGGAGAGAGAGAGAGGGGGGAGATCATTATTATAGTACATAAATTAGATAATGATTTCTTTAGTGTAAACACTGTTAGTGTAAGAATGAGTATAAGTATCATAATTTGTTATGACAAGCAGGAAATAAACAATTCTGCTTTAGCTAGTGCACCTGCCCTTATATAACTGCCTCTAGCTATAGCGTTACATTATAGCTGGATTTATATAGCACCTGTAGAAAGATATAGCTTTCCCACCATTTAAGACTATTTTTATTATTTAATATTTTATTAAGTAGATTTAAAATGAAAAATGTGAAGAGATGATGCTATTAGAATTGAGAGATTAAGGCAAATGTTTATCCTTCTATTTGTTTAATGACACTTTCACATTCTCTCTCCCTCTCTCTCTCCCTCCCTCCCTCCCTCTCTCTCTCTCTCTCCCCCTCTCCCTCTCTCTCTCTTAACCCCCCTAGAGGCTGTTTACAGAAGCCCACAGCATCAGAGTCAAGCAAACATACAAACACACTTAATACAATTTTTAACATAAACACAGCAGAACTGATGTGTGTGTGTGTGTGTGTGTGTAAATGTATTAAGTGAAGACAGACAGGGTAGAAGACTGGGTGAAGCCATTTCCCTGATAAGCACCTGGTCTGCTTCCTAGCAACCATAATGCAGGTCTGGTGGCTACAGTACATATCATCATACACTGATTAGACTTTAATCTTTTTATTTAAATATTTTTATCTCGATCTAATTGGATCTTTGCCTTTTTAGTTTTTTAAGTCAAAGGATGGGTGTACATGTACCACATGTTAGCAAAGCACGTACACGTACACGTACATGTATTTGAATTAAAAACATATTAAAAACCAATTTTAAAGACAGTTCTTCCAACAATATAATTATTATTGCAAAATGAAACGAAAGGAGCATAAAAGAATATACAAAATATGCTAGGCATTAGTATATAGATACAAGTATACTAGAAAATACAGAGATATACAGAGATATACAAAGGTATACATATGCACATGTAAAAAAGCCAAAATATGTATAAGTGAGTGTGCAGAATACATGTATATCAGATTTTTTAAATTGTATAGTAAAGCTACATGGCGCGATAATTATTGAATATGTAGTAGTGATTAGAGTGAGTGTAGTAGAGTCATTGTATTATGATTGATAATTGAATTATCTGCCAATTATTAGCTACACATTATTCCATCCAATAAAGGAAAGAAAATCCGCTACTATGAGAAAGGAATTTTAATTGAACTTGATAACAGAGAGAAGGAACTACATGTACAGACCAGCCTCTGTATAATGGACACTTTGGTACAGGAAAGTGTCTCTGTTATACAGAGGTGTCCTTTATGTGGAGGTTATTTTATACAGTAAGGAATGTAATTGGTACACTAGGTGCTGTCCGTTAAATGGAGGTGTACGCTATAGAGAGTGTCCATTAAGAGAGGCTATACTGTATTAGTAACAAATGGATCTAACCTTCATCTAATAATAATAATAAATAAATTAATAATAATACATTTAAGCCTATAAGCTTAATGTGGGCAGTACTTCAACCATAATCCTTGTACAGTTTCACATTAATAAATCCATCAAGAGACAATGGCAGACTCTCAGTCTCCATATATTACCCCCAAAGGCACACACACCAAATACTACACAAAGTACACAGACACACACACTCAAAGGAGATGATACGTGATACATATGCACCCATTAACATGTATACATGTACATACATGTACTTGCAGATCTACTTAGGGTTTGTGGCCATTCCCCACTACATGTAGGTAGGGACAGTTCAAAAAGACCTCTGTACAGGCACACATGGTCACATATTAATGACACGTACATACACATACACATAATCACATAATACATATACAATGTACATGTACATGTTACATGTATGCATATCAGTACATGGTTGAGTGATATAAGACTGAGTGTGGTGCCTCTGTTCTGTCTGATAGAGTGGACCAAAGTGTATTTGTATGAACTCAAAGCTGTCTTGAGGCATTGGAGTTTAAATGTAATTAGCTTTGAGATGATTAAGTAGGCTGGAGCATGTGTGGCATTAGTATGGCTCTAACAGACTACACTGTGTAGCCTCTGGAATAAGGACACCTTTATAATAAGGACACCTTTATAATGAGGACATTTTGTAATGTCCCAATTGGTACAAGCCTATACAAAAGTACCTCTGAAATGAGGACACTTCTGTATTAAGGACAGGTAGTGTGGGCCCAATGGTGTCCTTAATAAAGAGGCTACACTGTACATGTATTAAGGACAGGTAGTGTGGGCCCAATGGTGTCCTTAATAAAGAGGCTACACTGTACATGTATTAAGGACAGGTAGTGTGAGCCCAATGGTGTCCTTAGTAAAGAGGCATGTGTATGATAATAATTTAATATTTTTCCCTAGTAGGATTATTTGCATAGTAAAGAGTTGTGGAATTAAAGTTTAGGTATGTTACTAGTGTAGTTTCACAATGTAGCTTTCATATGCTACAATAACCACACAGGTACCAATAGCAATTATTAGTTTTTAAAAATGGCCGTAACTTGAAAAATTGAAGTCGGAATCAGCTCAAACTTTCTACACAGCATAAGGACATCAATATGTATCAGAAAATGTAATAAAAATCGGGAGTGATTTTTTGGCCATTTTAAAGAAAAACCATGGGCTATAGCCTTGGGTACTTTTTAGAACTTTGGCATTTTCTTAAAATGGCCATAACTTGAAGAATTTAAATTGGAATCAGCTCAAACTTCTTACACAGCATAAGTACATCAATATGCATCAGGAAATTGTTCAATTTTTCAAAACAAACAAAGCTTAATACTTCATCTACACTACACAAAATGCAACTTGAACTACTTGTAAATGTTCTTGTATATAATGACTTGAAATATGTGCCTCTTATATAATACACAGTAATAGAGGGAGAGGGAGGGAGGGATGGAGGGAAGATTTCATAAGTTGCAGGTGTCCTAATGTACCAGTACACTCCAGTAATGCACTAGTGATGTACTAATAATAATTACTAAATATCATTATTATTATTAATAGAAGAGTGTTGGCTCTATAGATTCTAAGTAACAGCTAAATATGTAACACGTTCAATTAACGAGTGAAATATTTCCTTATAAAAACAAGGATAATAATAATAATAATAATAATAGCGGCGTCAATAATAATGAGATACAATAACACATTAGGGATAATAGCTCGAGAATAATAACAACAAAAAACAACAACAACAACAACAATAATAATAATAACAATTTGACATGTATCGGTGGTTTAAATTTAATAATTTCAGCTTTTTTCTTTCACAATAATTATTATTATCAATAATGATAGTATAATCACTTGAACTTAGAATTTTAAAAAATCCTTCAACAAAAAATTAACTATTTCGTACGATTAAAAAGTTACCTTAAACTATATTATACATATACAATGTATGTACATGTACTTTTTAAAATAATTATAATATTTTAAATAAAGAAATGCAGCCAATAATGCAATAAAGTACATCGCATACATTAACTGTATTAAATGACAATTTATATGTGATCTAATGCCATTAGGACAGTATGAGTGTATAAAATTGTTAGGACAATGACAATCTCATCGCTAATGGACTGTAATGGAATTAAGGTTTATACAGTGTTTATATGTAATGTATACAATACATGATAATACAGTGGAGGGGTATGAAGTATGTGAGGTATATATCAGTGTATGAGTGGGTAAGAGGAATGGAACATTTATTACTGTCTCTTAAAAACAATTAATAAATACTAGTGAACATGTATATGTACATGAATCTCTCTCTCTCTCTCTCTCTGTCCCTCTCTCTCTCTCTCTCTCTCTCTCTCTCTCTCTCTCTCTCTCTCTCTCTCTCTCTTTCTCTCTCTCTCTGTCCCTCTCTCTCTCTGTCCCTCTCTCTCTCTCTTACTTGTCATATTTGGGTGCAACAACTATAGCAATGGCCTCTTGTAGCATAATCTGATAAGAATAATGAGTGTGAAGATCAACACTTGACATGAAGGCAGTCTGAGAAGGATGAGTCTGGAAAGAGAGAGAGAGAGAGAGAGAGAGAGAGAGAGAGAGAGAGAGAGAGGGGGAGAGAGAGAGAGAAGATAATTTTAAAAGCATATGTACATTTGAAAATCCTTAAACTATTAATGAATACAATCATACCAATATTTAAACACGTGTACATGCATGTACATGTACATGTATGTGCATGACTATTTTAAAATATAATTATTACTTGTACTCATAAACTATTACTCATCTCCTTCTGCTACTCACTCTCACTCTCTTCACATGACACATGATATCTCTGTATGTGAGACGTAAGTATATGTACCGAACAAATTGATAAACAAATTATTAGCCTGTGCGTGAGCGTGTGTGTATACACGTACATGCAAGTGTGTTTATTTTAAATTGCAGCTGGGGAAAATTAGCCTTTAAAAATGTACATGTACATGTACATATAAATACAGTATAGCCTCTCTTAATGGACACTCTCTATAGCGTACACCTCCATTTAACGGACAGCACCTAGTGTACCAATTACATTCCTTACTGTATAAAATAACCTACACATAAAGGACACCTCTGTATAACAGAGACACTACCTTGACCCAAAGTGTCCATTATATAGAGGCAAGATAGAAGCTACACTTGTACCTTATTTCAATAGAATATTTTAAAAGAATTAGAGAAGGAAGGAAGGAGAGGTCACATAACAAGTAGAGGACATTTCATAAGAAAGGTCACTATGAGAGAGAGAGAGAGGGAGGGAGAGAATCAACTGAGGATATTACATTAGCCCATTACCTCATTCACCACAGCATAACTGACCCATGACAAATACTGCACTGTACATGTACATGTACATGTACATTAAACTGTATATTATGTACTAGTAATGCTCTTAATTCATTTATTGAGAATAATGACTGAATAATAATATCATCATCATAATAGCCAACTGTCTGCATGTCTCCCGTGTCTCATTTATATTTAAGATAATAAATTAATAATAATAATTATGTCATTTATACTGATTGTACATGTATATGTATGTACTAGTGAGCGTGACAAAAGGTTTTGTTTTTATTGTCATTCTAAGAAATCACACAATTTTTCACTTTCAGCCACTTTACTACTATACTGATAATTAACCTTCTTAACAGAGAGGGAGAGGGAGGGAGAGAGAGAGAGGAGGAGGAGAGAGAGAGAAGGTGGGAGAAAAAGTCTAAACCATATCCCATTAGTATCCACCACACTAATAAACCTGCTGGGCCCGTTACCACGACAACCCAAACCACGCTAAGTGTAGGATGACATGTACATGTACAAGACAAGATGAATAAACTAATAAAAGACAGAGAGAGAGAGAGAAAATAATGTACCTAAGTATAGGGAAATTTACTTAAAGACACGATGTACTTAAAGTAATGAACAGTGAATGTGTGTGTGTAATTGAATATATATAGAAGGTATGCTGGCTGTTTTTATAATAATAATTATTACATTTTGCATTTTAAAATGTTTCCCGAGAAACAACAGGAAAATACAAGATGATCAGCTATGGAATTAATGGCTCGTAAAATCACATGCTTCATCAATAACAATAACATGCCTACTTGTTGATGTTTCTATCACATTTTTAAAGCATTAAGTAAGAAGGTGCGTGTACATGTACAGACTAGCCTCTATATAATGGAGACTTTGGGTCAAGGTAGTGTCTCTGTTATACAGAGGTGTCCTTTATGTGGAGGTTATTTTATACAGTAAGGAATGTAATTGGTACACTAGGTGCTGTCCGTTAAATGGAGGCGTACGCTATAGAGAGTGTCCATTAATAGAGACTATACTGTAAACATAATGTAAGATCATCCATACTTGTACAGCAAGCAATAAAAATGTAAAATTACCTTTTAAAAAATGACGAGAATCTTACTTACATGTAATACAGAATCTCAAAGTATCATAGATATTATACTATTAAATATCATTTAATAAAAATACATGCAGATTAGTCCCTCAATATTAACACACATGAACAAGTACTAGAGGATTATTTAATCTTGTTCCCATCAGTAGTGTATTATGAGTGTACGTTGTAGCCTCCAGTGGGAGTAGTGTCCTGTTATGATAGCTACTCATTTACACATGCCAAGTAACAGTTAATTACACACTAGCAACTACCACTCCTAAGGACAGTAGCTTGCACGTCTCTTACTATCATTTATGGTATGTCATATTAAACTATGTATACCATATAAGCTCAAGTTTTCGAGTGTTTCAAATTTTGTGTTTTCAATGAAATGTGGATGCTCGTAAATTAGCATTCGTCTGAGCCTCAGGACAGTAGATAGCACGTTCTTACTATCATTTATGGTATGCTACCTTAAACTATACATATAATGCTTTAATTTGGTGGAGTTTTATTTTTGGCGATTGGCGGTTTGCCAGCGGAATCGCCAATATTAAAACTGCCAATCATTAATGCACATGCTTAGTAATGCACATGTAGACAAAAATCGCCAGATTAAAAACCGCCAATTACAATTTTATAGCAAAATTGCCAAAATAAAGCGCTGTCAAAATAGAGTGCTATATAGTATGTATACCATATACATGTACGCTCAAGTTTTCGAGTGTTTTAAATTTTGTGTTTTTACTAAAATGTTCATGTTCATAAATAATATTCGTCTGAGCCTAACTTAGGCGTTCCGGCATAGTACATAAAATGGCATTAGAAGTGGTTTGAATTTTGTAAATTTAAAGTGAGCCTGGAAATAAAGAAAATCAACACACCACATAAATTATCACGTATATGGTACAGTAGCACATACTGTATAGTATACGTATGTACATGAATATCAACATGGAAAGTTTGATTAAGTTTCATTACAATTTAGTTCATTTCAGGAACTGAAAGTTCCTTTCAAAAATTGGTGAACAACCACAAATTTCAGCCATGTCAGTAGATATAATCTCCAGAGTTTAAATGCTCCTTTAATCAAAAAGGCTATCGTGGGGCGCACTATTTAAAGCAATGAATATCATTAAATACATTGTTGCACTTCCTCTCTGCCTGTTTGTCTGGTCTGTCTGTCTCTCTTTAGAAGGATAGGAGTTTATAAAACATGAACAGCAGTAGCTGCAACATATAGGTGAGAGAGAGAGAGAGAGAGAGAGAGAGTGGGAGAGATAAGGTGATATGCTTAAAATGATGTACAATTATTAAAAATATCCACAAAAGGCATAAGTATTCATGTATCCTCCAGTAGTAGATGAATTGAATTCCAATCCATAAATGATCAGAAAGACACACACAGCATAGACCCTGTCAGCTATAGCGTACACCTCCATTTAACGGACAGCACCTAGTGTACCAATTACATTCCTTACTGTATAAAATGAACCTCCACATAAAGGACACCTCTGTATAACAGAGACATTACCTTGCCCTAAAGTGTCCATTATACAGAGGCTAATGCTTATAGTAGATACAGTGTGTGTGTGTATGTGAGTGTAATATGATTCCTCTTTAATGATATAGACTATTATGATAGGTACAAATTATCGATCATCATTATTATCTTTGCACTGTAAACAGACAAATAGTGAAACTATGACCTTATAAAAACAAGTGGTGGAGTATAAGAGACACTTGAATGGTAACAGGAAATAAAGATACAAGGACAGCTACTGCACTGTATTGTAAGTGAATTAAATTGGTGGTATTATTTCTATAAAAAATCAGCTTGTATTTTGTATAGACACACTATTAGACAGTCATTATTATAAGTATGAACATGCATGTACATCAATGATTGGTGGGTTTAATATTGTAAGAGATTTTGATTGTACATACATGTAAGAGAGGAGGAGAAAGAGAGAGGGAGAGACAAAGAGACAGACAGAGAGACAGACAGAGAGACAGACAGAGGGAGAGAGAGGGAGAGAGGATGTCTTACATGTATCCATCCTACAGTAATGAGGTCGTGTTTGTCAAGAGCATCAAAGAGTTCCTCCTCTTTCATAGTCTCACATGAGTCAGCCTTACCCATTTGCTTAGGGACTATGATGTGCGTTATCTTGAGTGTGTTCTTAGACTAGAAATATCAGAATTGAGAGAGAAAAGTATGATTTTATAACTTTAAAAACTTGACAAAAATTTGTAGAAAGTTTCAGTTAATTCTAACAAAAACTTTTGAAGTTATGACCATTTTAAAAATCGGCCAAAATCTGAAAAAATCCCTGTACTATAGCCCATGATTTTTTTCTGAAAAATGGCTAAAAAATTACCCCCAATTTTTATTACATTTTCTGATACATATTGATGTACTTATGCTGTGTAGAAAGTTTGAGCTGATTCCAACTTCAATTTTTCAAGTTACAACCATTTTTAGAAATCGGCCAAAATCTGAAAAATCCCTGTACTATAGCCCATGCTTTTTTCTGAAAAATGGCTAAAAAAATTACCCCTAATTTTTATTACATTTTCTAATACATATTGATGTACTTAAGCTATGTAGCAAGTTTGAGCTGATTCCGACTTAAATTTTTTAAGCTATGACTATTTTTTAAATCGGTCAAAATCTGAAAAAAATCACTGTACTATAGCCCATGGTTTTTTCCAAAAAATGGCCCAAAAAT